>NW_009612309.1:17658-54600 GCF_000690535.1 Cariama cristata
CCATGGATGCCAACTGAGCAGCCCCAGTCAGAGTGGTGGTGCTGGCTGACCCTGCAGAAGCCTGCAACTGAGCAAGCAGCTATTACCTCTGGGGGGCTCAGCTTCCCCTCGCTAGGGAGCTGACAGCACCTCTGCCCATCCCTGCCAAATGGTCAATGTCTACAGAGCACAGCTTGGACTGCTGCAAGGTGGCACTGCATTGGGCTTTGTGCTGGGCCTAATGCTGCTCATACAGCTACAGTTTTCCCTTGGTCTGTCACACCCAAAAGACACTGCCCTGCCACAGGCTTCCCAGCTGCCTATGAAAACTGGCCTGCAAGCTGCTAAATTACTGCCTGAACTCCTTTTGCTCTACACTCCTTATGTCTGTGTTGGTAGGAGCTAATACCTGGGAGTCCTGAATTCACTTTGTCCTCCTGGTAGTCCTTTAGAGGAAAGGCAAAAGATGGCTCTTTCCGACACAAGAGATACAAAGCTATTTTAATGACAAATTGTATTTGCTGTAATGTATGCTGTGACTTCATAGCTGATTTGCTTCTAGTCCTGGATGGATTTATACTGATAGGCAGGCAGATCAGTTTATCTGCTTCATTTACGATTTTGCTATATTTGAGTGTCCCCATTTTATTAAGTTGTCTTTGGCTATGTACATGAGGCATGGACATTAGTTCCTCATTAACCTCCTTGCCCAACCAATAAACATCTCTTTATCCCTTTACTTTTTTACTTCAACTTTTACATTAAAAGTACTGGTATCAAGAACTACTAGGTACCCTATAATAACTGTTAGATTATTTGTAAGATTTCAATGAATTCCTTGCATTTTTAGCAATCTTGCAGAGGAGCAGACTGAAAAATAGTGAAGTAGCAACAACTGTTACTCATCTGACTTCTCGAGGACCCACTGTTTTCAAGGCAATACAGGTTACACTTAAGCAATATTGAGATAGGGAGGTCTACAAATATTTTTGTGTTCATATCAGTATATTGTTTTGTCCTATGTATACAATTTGTTTACCTATACATGAGGTATAACTAACACATCAGCACAAACAAAGGATTTCTACAGAAACAGTAGAATTAAGAGGCTCACTATTTGGAATGGAATAATTTTCCTTGGTTTTAAATTTATAAAATTCTTTTAGGATGTGGGGCATATAATTGCTCTAATCAGAGGAATTAATCTTCACAGCTTCCATGACTACAAGGCATTCTACAGCATGAAAGAAACAATTCAGAGATGGCTTTGTACAGTCCGGCAGTCAGTAAACTAGAAACATCATAAAAACAAACCATCACTAGAATTTTTAAGTTAAGAGGTTTTACATAAACTGTTAACCAAATGACTAGTAGAATTCTCTTTGAGAGAATGTGTCTGAATTTCTGCCTGTATATATGAAATTTAAGAGTTATTTTCTATTCAAGCTGGCAAGCAACTCTGTTTCCAATCAATTAAAACATTCTTTCAAAAGAACTTCATGTCTACATGAAAAAGGCCTCATTTCTGAGCCTTGCTACTTGTATCAATACCTGGTTCTCTTGCAGGAAAAATAAGAATTTTAATGGTTTGCACGCATTGGCAATAGAAAAGTTTAAACTAGGAAGGTCAAAAGTCAAGCTAAAGTAATTTTTTTGCCACTCTTCTATTGAAAGCTTAAGAGCAACCATTAAGCTTGATAATAAAAAAGTATTACGTTCACTTTCAGTTTTGATCCAAAGAAATGAAAGTTGTGCAAAGAAAGTGTCTTTTTAAAAAGAAGTTCTTAAATGAAAGACCAAACTGAATGCCTCACTCTTCCAAGGAAAGAGGTAATTAGAAAAACAGTAAAATAATTACACATGCTTATAGTGTAGAAAGATACTCACAACATAGTTATGTCACAGAGAAGGAAAAAATAGTAACACAACATCCTTCTGTCCTGATCTTTTGCTGAAGAGTCTGCATTTTCCTAGTATGACTGTTCTCTCTGAGCAATTTCAGGAACTTTGAAGTCTATCCTTGTCATATAGGGGAGAAAACATCAGCTCACACAGATCCAACAGTGGTTCAGTAGTAGAACAGTTCCTGCAAATTTTGTGAAATCAGCTTACCCCAAACCAATCTTTTCCATTAAACCCTCACTCTGAAATCGTAACACACGGATGGGCATTTTTCTTTCAGAACTGGACCTGTAACAGCTTGAGAAGATCAGGATTCAGAGAAGACACAAGCAACTGCCTATGCAGCAGTTTAATAACCAAGAGTTACTAGGTAAATTGTTATCATATGTTAACTAAATTACTTGAAAGTTAACAAGATTCACGGAAGGAACTCAAGTACCTGCTGTAGTCTAGAAACTTTTAGTTTGAGTAACACATTTGTAAATTAAAACTTTACAATGAACTTGAGAGACTGGGAAAAGAACAGTGACAATGTGTGATTATATGTTCAAAAAAGCAGAAGCCACTCATCAGGTGCCACAGTAATTATACCATGAACCTGACACTGTCCTGGACCCACTGGAGTACATGCTAGGCACCTGCTGCCGAAGAACTTGCATAGAGGAACAAACTGCAGATAGTTTCAAGCTAGTCTTCAAGTTCATCTTCTAAGAGTTAAGGAGGATCTGCAGACCTACAGGCTAAGGCCTTGCCTCAGTGCTGGGGAAAATCATGGACCAAGTCCTCATGGAAGACATTTTGTGGACAGGAATATGATTCAAAAGGGCAAACTGTGGGTCTGCCAAATGAACTGCCTTCCGTGATGGAATGGCTAGTTCAGTGGATGTTGATCACCTGAAAGTTTCTGAGACTCTGCAATATCCTTGCAGACAAACAGAAGAGACATGGTTATACAGATGGACTACAAAGTAGGTGAAAAGCTGGCTGGATTGTTGGTCTCACAGTGTAATGGTCAGTGGTTCAAAGTTTAACCGATGAATTGTAACAAGCTGTGTTCCTCAGCAGTTGACAGTGGGGCCAATGCTGTTTGACACCTTCATCAATGACTTGGATGATCGGTCAGAGCATGCTCTCAGGTATCTGCAGATGACAGCAACTGGAGGCAGCGGTTGATACTTGAACAGTAGGGCTGCCATTCAGAAGGACCTCAGCAAGCTGGAAGAATGAGCTGACAAACCTTCTGAAGTTCAACAAACTAAAACACATGTTCCTGTACCTGGAATGGAACATCTCCATGCATGAGTGCAAAGGCAGAACTAACTCATTAGGTTGTAACTTTGCAAAAAATGACCTAACATGAGTTGGCAGTGTGTCCTTGCACAGTGAAGGCAAGCCACATCACAGGCTGTATTACTAAAAGCATAGCCAACAGGCTGAGAGAAGTGACGGCCCTGTACTTGGCCCTTGCAAGGCTGCATCTGGACTCCTGTCTAATCCTGGCCCCTCAGTTCTGCACAGACACTGACAAACTGAAGAGTCCAGATTTGGGGCTGCAGCATATGCTGTAGAGAGTAGAGGTTCAGGGAACAAATCTTCAACCTCAAGAAAAGGTGGCAAAGGAGTGGTCTAATCTGTCTTCTCCCTCCACCTGAAGGGGAAGATGTAGAGGACACTGACTTTTTCCTCAGAGATGCACAGTAAAAAAAAAAAGTGACAAACAGCAGCTAAAAAATTCCTGTTAGACGAAGATGGAAGAATTCTTTACTGCAGCTGGTGAGACACTTACGGGTTGCCCTGGGAGGCTGGACAGGCTAGAATCTCCAATCTTAGGAATTTTCAAAGCTTTACAGGACAAGCCCCTGAGCAAGTTGATCTAGTGTAGAAACGAGTCTGCTTTGAAAAGGCTGGACCAGATGACCTCCAAAGGTCCCCTCTAACCTCATTTTTTTTCTACGAGTTGGTAGGAACAAACTGATAAGCAATGAGATGAGAATGGACTGCTGTATAGCAAGTGTACCCAGCAAACTAATATGCCTGCCAGTGTCCATTTCTCAACCTGAAGTGTTTCTGTGATGTAGAAGAACATAACGAGCTTCCACAGTACAGCACTGAAAGGACCCATTTAAAAAAGAAACCTAGCAGGTCTTAAAGGAATATGGTGGTATTATGAATGTTATGAGCTGACTGGAGACAGAAACAGTACTGAGAGATGAGAAAAAAGAGGTGTGCTTAAGGGTTTTGACAGTGAAGGCAGGTGGTTTGTTTGATGCAGCAGAGATGAGAATAGAAGTGTGTAAAAAGGTTGTGGTTAAAGGAACAACAGAGATGACACACAAGAAACAGGAGGCTGCAAAAATGCAGATTCAAAACAAAGCCAATGCAAATAGGCACGTATACGTGCCTACCCTCTTCCTACTTTGATCCTGACATGGAACTTTAGTTTACCCATTCCCTTTAGTATCTCTAATCCAGTTGCGAGCAACAGCGAAAAATTTTTTACTGAAGGTAGTTGTACATAGTTTAGCTGTATTTTGTCACAGTAATTCTGCAGAGGAAAGAAAGCGATGTTATGTTCATTATTTTGGTCATTAGCTGTTCACTGTATTGGTTTACGAGTATTTAACATGCTTTGTTAACCTGCAAGGAGCAAGTATCTTAACATTATATTTGTTACTCTTACCACCTAACCTCCTCTTTAGCTGCATACTGTTTATCCATTTGGAATCTGTTTGTGTCACAGGCTAAATGTAAAATCTGACATTGTAGTTCTTAAAGTATCTAAACCAGACTATGCATCCGTGATTTACCATGTTTGTTTAATCACAGTACTACTGATGTTAATTATACATACTACAGGGAAAAAAATCCACCCAGGCAAATTGGTTATCTAAATATTTTTGAGTAATACTCTGAGTAATAGAGCCAAACTGTTTTTTTTTTTTTTTTTTTGCTTGAGGTGTTTCTCTTTTGGTTCTAAGACTTCACTCTACCAGGTGATTTTTTTACTTTGAAACATACAGTTGTATAAAATAACTAATATATTTGTACATATATATTTTAGAAATTTTACTATCAGAGGATGAATATTTAGCAGTTATATTTCAGAATTACATTTGAGGCCATCAGAGCAGTGATTGTCATTTCTGAAGAAGTATTTGCTGGTATATGTCTTTAGGAATCAGCTGAAAGCAATTTTACTATAAAAGTGGTAAAAGAGCATCCACATGAGTATCATATGAACTATCATAGTCTATGTAAATATCATTACATTAACAATGACACAGCAGTACCATGTGTGAAATTCGGACTCAGTCAAAATCTTTTGAGATGGGCAGGAGGAGACAAACAGGATTTCTGTCTTCAAAATCCTCACTTACTTGTGAATGTTGAATTTGTATGAATTCTAGAAGCTCTGTAACGTTCAGGAAGAATGAGCGGTATCAGCTGATTCTGTGTTACGTGGTATGATTCAACTTGACACACCTCAACAATTCATCACAAATCTCAGAGACCATGTTTCTACTTGAGGGTAACAACTGCCTGAGGCTACTACATGTAGTTCTGGCAAGACAGTCAGTATCCTGCGAGTCCTGCAGAATCTTAAGTAACATTTATGCTACTCTAGGTAACGCAATTCTGCTGCTCATTTTAACAGCAAAATTTATCTGCTTCATCTACCATGTTGTAACAAGTGAACCCTGGTGGTTCTGTTTATCAAACCATGTATGATAAAACACATGCAAATATGCACACACAACTAAATTGTACTTGCTTTAGAAATAAATTTATCTTAAAGAACACCTTTATATCATTAACTCTAGTAAAAGTTGCTCTAAAGATAGAACCTTAAGGAGGGTTCACCTACTTTGGGCAAAGTACTTTTGTCCAAAATAACTGTCACTTCTGATGACTCAGCTAGACAACATCACTACTGACAAAACTTTTACAACCTTTAATCTTTAGGTGATTTTTGATGAAGTTTTTGAAGTGAAAGTTGTTTGTTCTCATATGCATTTTATGATGCAAACACTGAATAGCTATGGACTCTCAAAAGCATCCCAGACTGGTTAATGAAATAATGCTGACCTATAAATTCTTTGATGAGCAATGACGGAAGAAAAAAGGGGAAATATTCATATGTATCTGAAGTTGAACTGTAGATATAATGTCAGTTCAGGGTTTTTAGTAATAAAGGTACTGTTACCTTTTGTGGTAGTGACAAACTGGTTGGTGATGAGGAAGAAGACTGAGTAGGAGAGCTGGGACATGTCAGTGACTTCCAGATGGGTGAGAGGAGCTAGACAAAACTGAGAGAAATCTGAGGGCTAGGAGGGGCTAGAAAAACGCAAGGAAGTCAGTGGATTTCAGGGTGCAATGGAAAAGCTCCATAGTATTTCAGAAGCATCTACCCGCTAAAGGGAAACAAGGAAGATCATGGGTAACTCTGAAGTGGGAAGGGACACTAGGAAAGATAAATAAAACTGTGAGTGATGGTGAGGAGCTTCATGGATAAACCTGAATAGGAATAGACTCCCTCTTCGATCATCATCTCTTTGACCCATGGTCTCTTCAAATCCAAGTACACTACATAATGGCCATCTTGTCTTCTCATCAAAGACTAGAAGACCAGGGAGAGCAGATGAATTAAAGCTGAAGACTGTGGCTGTTACCAGGTGAGGAGACTTGCTAGACTGGGCAGCTGCACTTGATCTTAGAGTACTACAGAGAGAAAAGTTTAGGCTAAGCTGCAGTCCTTAGAAGTACTAGAGGTATAAGCAGAAATGTATTTAGGCTTACTATAAGGATAAAGGGGGACAGCTTTGGGGAGATGACTTTGCTAGATCTATTTTTCCAAGTCTTGGTAATTTCTTTCACTATTTTTACTATTTTTCTAACATTAAAATGGCATCAATATCAGAGTTAGAAACAAATGTCAAGTATCAAGAACCAAATATGAGATTTTCTGAAAAGCCTGTTAAGAGCTGCACTGTTTTAAAAAAAAAAAACACACAACAAACAAACCAAAACCAAAAAACCCTAACATTAACTCTGATATTGATGCCATTTTAGAAACAAATGTCAAGTATCAAGAACCAAATATGAGATTTTCTGAAAAGCCTGTTAAGAGCTGCACTGTTTTAAAAAAAAAAAACACACAACAAACAAACCAAAACCAAAAAACCCACAAAACAAAAAACCAAAACAACATTTCTAGGGCCCCATTTGGAGACTCAACAAACCTACAAAACAGGCAGAGGTTAAAGTCCAGTGATTCTCATTTACTGTTTGTACCACAGTAAACAGAAAGAGATTGTCAACCCTGTCAACAAGGCACTGGGAATCCTGAATCCACAGACTACATACCATTAGGGCATGCTGTGAAAGAGCTGAGCAGAAGTCTGTTACCAGAGCTGCTCTCTCCCTGGTGTATTTGTAAAATCACCTCAGACATGGCAGCAAGCTCTGCCTTGTATGTCTGAATCTCAACTGAGGACCTGGTAGTACCTTTCCTATCAACCACAACCGCTGCAAAAAAATTGCAGTGAAGACATCCTGCAGTTCTCTGTTATGAAGGAACTTTCCTTGGCTAGCAAGACTCAAACAGTAAGGCTGTCCACTACACTATTCTCAGCAAGCCATGACAGACCTCCCTTTCTGCTTAAACCATTGACTCTTTCTTGCTACTTTATCAATGTAAATTAAAAATTCCAGTGTTCTGATCTTAAGCATTGCTTCAATTAGATACACATTCCTTTATATGAGCAAGAGGAGATTTGTGTCTCTTTATTGGTAAATACCCTCTCAGTTATAAATGTGCTGTGGCAATGGAAAAAAAAAAAAATCCTTCTCCATTTACACAGAAAGCTAAGGAGAAAAAAGAAAAAACAAAACAAAACACAGAATTCCAAGATTTTTCTTGCCAATCAGCAGAGAAATTAGAATATTTTCACCAGAATATTAAAACTATTAGGGCTGATGAGGCAATTTCTTGCTATTTATCTCTACAGAAGACACAGCAAAAGGACAGAACATTGGCAGGTCATTGACCCATGTGATTAAACACATTTTTCCCATAAAATCAAAAGCTCTAACTTCTTTTTAAACTTAGACATTTTCAACCAGTGAATACTCATGCTTTTGCACCAGGAAAATGTAATGTGACAAGACACAAGGAAGAAAAAAAATTCAAATTGTATAAGCACACAGGTATGTTTATACATAGCGAAATCCCTGTTCTTTCACCCTTACATTCCTTTTACAGGTAATTCTGCCTGTTGTACATTCCAAAACACTGGCAGAGAACAGAAACTACTGCATAGCAGCATTGCTTCTTAAGGAGAACATATATATACACACACGCGCGTGTGTGTGTGCATCTCCCTAACCCACTGCCATCTTGGGGGTAATTTTGTCCACACTTTGTCATTTGTTTAAAAAAACAACTCATGCCTGTATTTGAGATAAACATATATATAAGCAGTTATTTCAAAAGCCAAGTTCTTTTCAGGTTTCTTACCAATAATGTAATTTGAAAATGGTTAGAAAGCTTGGGAAAAAAAGTATTTTCTTATTGAGAGGAAAAATGAGTGCATTTGGGACACTGAATCAATGATGTATCCAAGCCTGTTTATTAGCTACTTGTTCAGTTTCTGTAAAATACAGCTTTGAAAAACAGTACACCTTTGAATTAATTGCTTAAAAAAATTTAACCAGCCTTTCTTAAGACAACTCTGAGTCATACATGCCGGTTGTATCCTAATGTGGTTGTTTGTAAGTGCTTCAGAGTTCCTTGTTCCACAAAACTGTGTTTTCTTTAACGTCAAATCTTTGTAAGTTCTCTTTTGTTTGGGGTGAGCGGACTCGTTCACAGGTCAAGATTTAAAACTAAAATACAGCGCGCAGTATCTGCTTCCCAAATAGATCCTATGTCCCAAATCCAAACCAGCCTCCTCTTACTCACCTAAAAGTCTACTTGTTCAGATGCCAGTTCTGTTCTTTATTTAGATACCACCCATCAATATCATGAAACAATGTCACATATACTGAAGTCTAAGCAGCAAGTTAAATTAATCTCTGTTTGTTTATACAGATTCTTTCCAGGAATTATGTTCACTTAAAAGCTCAATTTAAAGGAAGAAAACTCATTCACTGCTGAGACAGAAGCTATTCCTTTAAAACAGTATATTTGCACACAGCAAGACAGATCTGTCACTGCTGGAAAAGCCGAAGTTCAAAACCAGAATGAACTACTTCTATTTTGAAACAGCAGGCTAGGTTTCGGACTGAGTTTTTAAGTCAGTAATGGTCCTTGTACAGCTAAGGCATTTCAGACATCAGACACCTAAGACTACAAAGGTACTTAGGTGCAACTAAGTGAATATCACAGTACTTAAATACATCTTCAGCAATGATCACATCATGCCCACTGCACTCTTAGACAGCAGGACACCCTGTAAATGAGTGTTAGGTAATTAAAAATGGGATCTACGCAAAACAAAATGCTCATCATGAAGTCATCTAAGATGGCCAACGGGAAAAACCATGGACAAAGAAATCCTTGTATCTCATCCTCACCCAGGAAACAGAAGCCTTTCAAAAGCTGAACCAAAGACTGAAATCCTGCTTTTCCTTCTCCATAACATCCGATTAACACTCACCATGTTGGAAGAATTTGGGCCAAGTCTGACTTCAGTGCATAGAAATAGAAATCCATATCTATTGCCACATCTCACTAAGAAATGTCATAATTGCTAGGCTACAGGGTACACCGTGTGCGAGGACTACAGAAACGATGGCTTTCTGGAAAGGAGGAACCTAATTGTCATCTTCCTGCCCTCAAACTATCCAATGAATATTTAACAGACAAATACATATGCAGCTTTTGGAACAGCAATCAGAATGCCTAAACACTAGCCAAGTAAACTCCTCTTCTGCCCAGGGAAGTATCCAGAGGACAGTGTTAAAGTATCTCGCACAATTCCTGATAATTTATAGCCCAATACTCTGGAAGGCGAAAAGTAAGTTTATACACCTTTCAGCCAAAGAAAACAAATACCCTGCTATCTTGAGTGAATCTCTAAGTCATCAGAAAACCAAACACACCCTGTTGTGTACAGTTCTGCACAGCAGGCATTCAAAGGAGATGCAGATATGCACTTTGGCTAGATCCTGACCCAACAGGGTGCTCTGAAAACGCCCAGCCCCTTTAAACACAGAAGTGACAGAGCACCTCTCCTGCATATTCAGAGGAGGATAATAAGTGACAGGCACAAGGGAATCAGCTCCGAGGCTTTGCTCATTTCTGCATCAGGCCAGAGGGAAAAGTACTGGTTTCTGGTCAACCACTGGCGAAGCTAGCAGAGCCAAGCCAAGATGGTATTTTATGAGAAAGACAGGAACAGGGCTGCACCTACAGGTTGAAGACAAATGGAAAATATCAGCACACCCACTGATACCTCCGTTTGTTTCTGAGCTTTGCTGAATGCCTTTCCTGTTGAAGCCATGGCAACAGAGGAACAATTTCACATTCTTCCTTCTTTTTGCCTGATTCACTGTAGCCTCCTAAAGAATCTAAACCTACAATCCAGTTCATTTTCAGCAAAGTAAAATTCGGGAAAGAAACTTCTACCAAACTCTCATTTCTAGCAGCAACAACTTTCAGTGAACAGACAGAGTGAAACTGGCAGAAACTTCGTATGTTATCCCCTAACAAGCAACAATGCTGGTGGAGTCCAAATGGGAACAGGCTGCCACACTTTCAGCAGAGCTGTTAGCTACTGCCTCCACCTCTGCCTGTGAGGGCCAAAGCTTACTACTGCAAATATGATGATATTTTTACAGGATTTTTAACAGATTCCAGTAATCAATATACCCATTCTGTATAATCAGGCCTGATTATCATGTTCATACTGCCAATTAGCAGTTGCTGCTAGCTGCTACAAACTTTCAACAACAGATTTCTGCTCCAGCTCAATTACTTTTCCATCTATCAAGTTTTCTATGACAATGACTTATAGAATGATTCACTGCAGTAAGGCTCATCATCAAGTTTCAGTAAGTTTACATCACGTAGGACATACAAAGTTTAACGAAAGCTGGAAAAATATGTGTCAGATAAAATTACAGTAGCCTGGCCTAGTGCCTACCTGCAAAGCCCATACTCATGAATGTTCAGTAGGATAAGAAATTGTTTCAAATTGTTTCAAATGAGGTTCTGCAGGTCCCTTCTGCCAAAACAAAAAAAAGCAGAGGCATCTGCCTCTATAATCAAATAAGGAAGCTAAGCCATAATAAGCTACTTCAGATATAGTTACTCTTTACACCAGTCCTAACTTCTGCTGAGCAATCACTGATTACCACTGGCCTTCACTGATGTCATCCTGAAGTATTTTTGTTAATGATCTGAGCCATACACATCAATACTTTATGCCATCATCATTCCCATTACCTTTGGTCTGAATAATGTGTTATTTTGATACTAATGTTAAATTGGTTTTAGTTGAATATGTTACTGTTGCATAAATGTTCAGGATAATACACACATGCAAACGTATTAAGATGCAAAGATGACCTCGAAAAACTAAAGCTTTGGAAAGCACAAAGATGAAATAAAAATGAATGCAAGGTAATACATTTGAAGGAAAACAGAAATCAGCTTAGGTAACAAGTGACTCAAATACAGAAATTTACTATTTGCCTGAGTAGCTTCTGATGTAACAAATACAAAATGTCAGAATCTTTTATTTCTTCCATGTCCAAGAACTTGGAATTACAGACTGGAGAGATTAAACCCTAAGGTGAGCTGGTGCTTGCTGTGGCCTCTGCACTATTCATCCTCAGATTTTCACAGCAAAGGAAGTGAGAAAGCCAGCTGTGTTCCTCAGCACTTAACTATCACCTTTGATACAGCAACAATAAGAGGAAGATCCACAAGAGTTCACCTATTGTTTAGAGGGATTCAAACCTTCATTTTACAAGACTTTGGCATCATTAAGGAAGAAACAAAACTTGAAAATATATTACTGAAGGACATATTCAAAACCAGCTTTATAAAGATGTGAGATAAAGTTATGTAAGATATAAAAGTATTCTGTAAGACCATTATTGTATATACCGTATTATAGGGCAACCTTTGTTTCTGTTACAGTCCTTGAAACTGAACAAAAGACTTGGTAGGATAGTCTGACCCCCAAGAAGTTACAATTTAGGCATCAAAAGTATAATACAGAGTATATACTTGTATATACCTCAAATTATAGTCTAAACATCTAGGAAATTAAAAGATTAATACATTTCCTAACATTTGGAAGAGAATAATCAAAAGCCATCTTTCAATAATGTAGCTCCCTACCATACTCTGAAGTAGAGACTAGAATTTCCACTCCCTCTTCCCAATAGATTTTAATTTTACCTTCAAGTAAGTTATTTTACCAGAGTCATTTCAGAGGTCACCGTGGACTCTCTGGATACCAGCAACACTGGACAAGAGCTGCTCTTTGACTGGGTACTGCAGATTATGCTGTGTTCAATTCAGAACCACAGATGCAAAACTAAGACTATGAACTGGCCTTATTATTCTTGAATAATGTAAAGCTAATAATTTAAAGAATTTTGGTGAGGGAGGTGTCGTTAATTGTAAAGACTGACTTTATGGCACAGTAAGTTCTTTTCCAAAGCTCTCAATATAAATAATACACTGTTATAAAGAATAAAAGGATGGCAGAGTTCAACATGCAGGTCTTTAAATCTCTCTGAGATGAAGGCGAATTTGGAAAGTACTACCATGATAAAACGCAACAACTCTCTCCCCCAGAACAGGCCTAAGCCAGACCCCAGCTTTGTTAGCTAGTTCAGCTCTACGCAACTCACGTTAATTTACACACCTGAAGAATTTGTCCAAGAGGCTTAGATTTTTCTTCATATCTTGCATGAAAGGACTTTATGAGACATGAAGTGTCTTGCAGGAGTGGTTGTTTTAAGGCTTCACCTACCTATCAGCAACCATTTTAGTAGTAACCAGATGAGGGGAACCCCCACACACACCAGTACCTCGCCTTGGTACAATTAATTTTATGAAATTTATTGACCATTTATTCAGTGCATGGCAGAAAAAGCTCCTGAACTTAAGATTGTTTCCTGTATTCAAGTATCATAGAACATATACTGGCAGCAGAGAGAAATGCCAGCTTTGAAATCTATTTTCTATAGGACACTTCATTCTTTAAAACTACATATTGCAGCATGATACAGTTCTGATTAAAGCAACACCAAGCAATGTGATGTAAAATATGCATCAGTCAATGTGTACTGCCAGACATACGCTCTGTACAGTACGTTTTATGCTTGACCGCATGGTATGGTACAAGTAGAAAGAACAACAGATGAGTCAACTACAGCTTAAAATCTTAAAACTACAGGTTAAAATGTTGTACTTTTCCCTTTCATTGCAAGCAGAAATAAAGTGCGAAAAAATGTGTAAAAAGCCCAACCAACCAAATGAACAAAAGAGGACCACACAAAAAAAAAATTAAGGTCAAGCATAGTTCAAAAATTCAAACCTCCCTTCCAACATTTCAGTACTACTAGCAAGTGTAGTAAAGCTAACTACATTAGCTTAGCAATTCAATTTTGTACAGATGCTGTCACCTGACATTAAAAACTCAGTATTTCCTGCTGTAACAATATGACAATGGCCTCCAACACTTCTAAATATTGAAGACACCTTTTTTGCATAATTACCTTGTGAAGTCTGTCATCTCCATCATAATCACACACATCCTCTTGGCCAAAACAATGATGTCATTGCTGGTATCATCCCATATTTCAATCTCTGCATCAAGCTTACTCTTGACTTTTTTGAAGTCAGCCACTTGCTCAGCTATCTTTTCCTTTTCAGCCTCTGGCAGTTGAGTCATCTTGGCCTGAAACATAAAATAGTATGTCAAGTGTGTTTTCCATTTTTTTAAACAAAATCACTGGGTATTATTAAATATATAGTTTAAATACATTGTGGCCTGAGACAACTGTTCTAGCCCGAGCACTTCTGAATTTCAAAATCTGTATGCTATCATTAGGTTGGGCCAAATAAATTACCTCATTGTAACGGGGACAGTGGCATCCATGAAACCATTAATATTAATGTAGCAAGAGAAAGAAGAATAAATTCTTCCCAAGAGCCTTTATGAAATATGACCGATAGATTTTCCTTTTTCTTAGGGATGAAGGAACCTAAGTGTTTTTAAGTACGATACATATGCAAGTTACAAAATGCAATATGCTTTCAGGTAGGAAAGAATAAATGAAAAGGTTTAGCTGTCCTAAAACTTTCAGGTATGCTTGCCCTCTCTCCTGAGATGGTTCCACAGTATCATTTTAAGAACTGAGAAAGACTTAGTTGTTCAAATACCCATCTTCTGTCTTTGAGGAAGATAAATGAATAGACAAACATGTCAGAAATCAGTATGTGAGTAAGGTTACCAAAAAAGTGTCTTGAATGCCAATAGGAAAAATCCAATATTCAAATAAAGCCATGGCCAAACTGGGCTCTGGCAGGACACAGCCCCATACACGGCTGCGGCTACAGATCGGACTGTTTGCAAACATTCCACTGGCTAAAACTGTTTCAAATAAAGGTTTAGTATAGCTAGAAAAGTGGTGTGTCTTTTGCAAGTTCAGACTATGGAATCAGAACATTCATTTTATACTGAATGGATGTATTCCTCCTACATTTAAGCATTAGTGAAGTATATATAAAGACTGAAACAACTTCTGAAAATGCAGCATGGTGAGCGAAATATTTTAGTCAATATTCTTCCTCATGAGTAAGATTATCAGCCTGCTCCAGACAAGGCTCAGATACACTTCCTGTGTCAGAAACAGGCCAGGAGGAAGCCAGGGATAAGAGATTATGTGGCCATATGGCAGTCCTGGCCCCTTGTAATACCTTCTATAGACCACAGGAAGGGAGAAGACCTTTTGGCCCGTGGGTCTTGACGGCTCTCCTGCCATAGTGGTTTTTATCTAGCACCTTCTCTGTGAAGTGGCCCCTCTTGCACTGCAGGCCATCATGAACTTACAGTTACATACAACTATTAATACACTGTAATTATGCTGCAATTAAACAATAAATATTTTGTTACTTATTCCTGTTTATAAAACATTGTCTACCACCCATAAAATGGAAAGTTAAGGCAGTGATTGAATTACTTATAATTTGTGTAACAGGTAAGCAGTTTAATATGCAATGCGTATGTTTTTCAAACCATGCCATTTCAGAGAGATTATTTATGCTGGAATCACTCTGTCATGAGGTTAATTTTCCCATTTATATGAATTACTGGAAATTATAGGTCTCCCAAAATGTAACTATGTTGTAACTGCAGTCACAGGATTAGACAGCGTAACTATTTTAAGGAATACTTTTCCCATTTTGTTAAAAAAAAAACAAACCTAAAACAGATCAGAGAAGACCAAGATACAATTTCCTCATGGCTATAGGGTAAGCTTGCTGGGAAAGGTATGAAACAGACAAAAATAAAAGCTAGGCTACCAAGTCAAGAGAACTGAAGTACCCCTTTTCATAATCTAACACGTATTTGCTGATTGGTGGACGCTTATTGTATTTCCTAGCCCCCAACTTCAATGCTGTTTTGAGTTCAAGAACACAGGCCTGGATATGGAAACCTCAAGAAAGATGACATTTTAATTAGGGAACTGTGATATACAGTATCTTGCTATGTGCCAACAATAATGAGTTTCAGCTGGAATGAAACACGTTATCCACTGGAACAAAGGGGCAAAGGAAATTACAATTCTGACCTTGACTTTTCTCTCATTTTCCTCATACTGCTTTAAAACCATCCACAGCAACAAAATAAAATAATTGTATACACAGCCTTTTAAGTGCAGATATGATTTTGTATCAAAACAGACAACATTACCATTGTAAATGTGAAATAAAGATCTAAATTGAATGACTGCTATTACGTGAGTGCAGGTTTATTTTGTCCACCAGGAGAAAATTTTTTTTTCATTACTTCGAAGACAAAATGGTTTTTATTGCAGTAGCAGATAACAGAGTTAAAACCAGGTGATAGGAAAAGTTGTATTCTTTGATATTTTTCTTTCTTCTATTACAAAAAAATTTCAGTATGTATTTTTTTCTTTAATTTCCTTGAATTAACTCTCCAGAAGGCTACTTATCCCTGGTAGCTGAGAGTTTCCAACACTGGGATTATCTGCATTGTTCCATTTCCAACTTGACTTACCATGTGAGACTTGCGTTTCTTTTCATTTCAGCCCCTTCCAAGTTTCAGTCAATTTGCTATCACAGATACTGAATTTTTAAGGTCAGAACAAATTGTCCACATAATGATAAAAATAGAGGACACTTAGGGAATAACTGCTTGGTGAAGATTTTGACTCCTCTCACTGGTGTATTACTCTCCAATGAGATCCCAACCCAAGAACAGAGAGGATACAGAACAAGGATCTACAAGTACAAAAAAACCTACACATACAGAAAGGAAACCTCACATCCACTGCGTCCATTGCAGATAATACTAGTGCCAGCGTGCTTAATTGCAACATATGAGGTATAAAGCAAAAAATTTTCCAATGACCAATCCATTCCAGTAATGAGCTAAATAGAGACGGCAATGCAATTGCTCTGATATATACACGTGTCAAGAACAAATATATTTATTCTACCTTGGGACAAATGCCTGGATTAGCTTACTTCTTGGGGTTCTTTCCAGTCCTACTTTGTAATAGTATGTAACATCATACTGCTACAACCTTGAGTCCTCCATTTACTTCATCACTTCCTTTTACTGAATTTGGGGTAACTCAAGAATTAGCAAGGGAATCAAATGCTTCTGACAGATCATGACTGCTGATGGAATATTTTGCCATGTATGAAGCGGCAAAATTACTATTCATAGAACCTACTAAAAATTACAGTAGTTACTTGCATTATGCTTGAATTCTTACAATCAGGATTTCAAACTTACGTGTGGCTTTGATACAAAATAAACTTACAAAATATTTTAAACTTGGCTTTTTTATTAATGAAATAGCACATACTTCCTGTTAATGTATACTAGAATTTATATTAAAGCAGGAACTTAGATGTAAAGTATTTGTTACTTGAATAAGAACAGCTAACTCATTTGATGGCAAATTAACATCCAAGTATTCTTTTAATGCAAGTATCAACAGGTGTTCTTGGTGTTTGCTTTTACATCTAGTCTCTCTTAGTTTGGCAAGACGTTTATATGGCCATCTTTTCAAGGCTAAATATATTTTTAGACATACATCAAGGATTGCTGTATTTAAGATGCAGTACAAATAAAACAGTAAAATAATTCAGCCTGAATTTTCTCATTTACAACACCACACACTGAGTCAACTCTTCATCAGCCCGGAACTGTTGCGCAAACATAGTATGCAACAAATCTGTATAAAAGAAGATCCTATTCTCAGACATTTTTGTCTATGTATGCACAAAACCGTCTGCAGAACTCAGAAAAAAATGTGTGTGGGTGGTTCCCTGAAAGCACTTCTGCTCTTGTCATCTCTAAGCGGATTATGTTATGAGCTAAAACATTTTTCCTCTTCAATACGAATACCTAATGTGTAGCAATAACTTCAAAATTAAGCTAAGCTGTTCTCGTCACTAATTCAGTAACTTTAAACACTTAAAATAAATTTTCTCCTATCATCAGAATGTACATTGTCTTCTAAGTCTGCAAATTAACTGGGCAAATTCTTACTTGACCTTCTCTTCAATGCAAAATCATATGATAATAAGCCACTACCTCCCTCAAGGGAATTACACTGATCATGATGGCATAAATTTCCTCAAGCAAAATTACCATGTGATAAGCTTGCAGAGAAACTGCACAAATTAGATACAACCACCAGAGGAAAATCTAACTTTCAGCTGAGAAAAACTGTGTTAATTCTTGGATCCACAAGCAGTACCTGTTTTTACAGTAGCTAAGGATTTGGTCCTAAGGATCTTCTTCAAGGATATGAAACTGTCCTACAAATAATAATCAGCATTTTTACCCACTTTAATACTAAAACATCTCACAGCACATTGCCCAAGTTAACCTGCATCCCATGGTGTGGGATGGTGCCATAAGCACTATCGTGTTCACCTTAGAGATACGGAATTATCTGAGGGAAGGAACAATGAAGTAACATTTCCAAGATTACCTATATACTTGCAGAGTCAGGAACATAAATATAAGGTCAAATCTCAGTCCTGTTATCTTACCACTAACTTAGACTCTCTCTCTCTCAATAGATTCTGAAGAAGTTATAATTAATAATATATGAATTTTTCCTACATAGGGAAAATGAGATTTGCTAGTTTAGATGTAGCCTTGTTACAAGTGGTATATGCACACCGCATCTGGTTTTACATGCATTATATGCTGTGATAAAAAGAGAAAGAAAAAGGCGCTTTCACAGGCACTAGTTCCCTGTTGGAGCAGTGAGAGATGTGACACAGAAGAAAATACGACGCTAAAAAAAAGAGGAATTGAGAGTGCTGTTATGCAAAACTAGTATTGAGGCAGATATGTATAAATAAATTTGAATTACTGTAGTGGAAATGCCCAAGAGAAAGAACTCAAGGAGGGAAAAAAGGTTACTCTGCAATCTTGCCATACCACTTCTGGAACACAGTCATGCTTGGTGTTACCACTGCACGCAAAAGCCTCACAATAGCACAGAAATCTGCCGCAGAACACAAAACAAGATAATCCCTCTCTAAACCTTAAAATCTGTCTTCCCTATACAGATTCTTCATATTCCTAAACAGGTTCTAGGTAGAAATCTTCAAACACCAGTATCGAGTAGCAGTCCAAACAAAGCAGCCTTAGATCATTGTTCGCATTTGCTGCAGCAGTGAATGGATTTGTTCAAACATTTGTTTAAAAAAAATGCACGTGAAGGTTTTTGTCAATATGTTGATTTAGGCTGAGAGAGTATGTATCTAATTTAGTCAAAACTGTAATTTTCTATTTATTTTGGGGGTAATGTGCTTTAAACTAAAGTTGTTGGGGAAAGTGAATCTCAATCCATCCCACTTCTACCAGTTTGATGTCAGTGCCAGCAACAGATGCCCAGAGCCTGGAGAGGGATCACAGGTCAGCAGGAGCAGCACTCAGCACAAAGGAATCCCAGCCACTCCAGCCAGTAAGTCAGCTTCATTGGGGGCCCAACTTGCATGTCTCTATGCATACGCACACAGCATGGGGAATAAACAAGAGGAGCTGGAGACATGCGCACGCCTGCAGGGCTATGATCTTATTGGCATCACACAGATGTGGTGGGATGGCTCCTGCGACTGGAGTGTTGGAATGGAAGGATACAGGCTCTTTCAGAAGGATGGGCAGGGAAGATGAAGAGGAGGTGGAAGTATTCAAGGCCAGGTTGGATAGGGCTTTCAGCAACCTGGTCTGGTGGAAGGTGTCCCTGCCCATGGCTAGGGGGTTGGAACTGGATGATCTTTAAGGTCCCTTCCAACCCAAACTGTTCTATGATTCTATAATTTATGGCCCCTATACCATAATCTGAGGTCCAGGAAAATTGTTCCCAACCAAAGATATAGAATCAAGCTGAAAAAGGAACATTCACAGTAATTGTGTTATTTTTGGGGAAAATGGAAGAAAAAATAGAAATGTACATCCTATACTGTTAAAATACTGTTTTTTCAAATGCATTAGCAACAGTTTATCTATAAATAACGGTCCCTTCCATCTCCTCATCAAATTCACTGACAGTGCAGATTATATATTGTGTGCATAGTATAAGGAAAAGCATATCCCAGAGATATCTCTCCACAGTAAGAACCTATGCCTCTGATTCTTGACAGCCAGCTCCCTATCCACAACAGTCTTCAGCATTTACTTCTTGCTTTGTGTAGTCATACGGAAGTATGTATTATTTATGGTTTTCTTTTCAAAAAACACTCCCTTTAAAAAGTACTCTGGTTAGTCTGAGAAGTGGAAGACCATGTGTGAAAATGTGATCTTTTAAAGCTTTAGTGGATCTTTTATTACTACATTGTGATAGCAAACATCTACAAACTACTACTTCTGTTTTCCCATTAAGAGAAAAACTTCAAGTGCATTCATTATGGGGTATTTATGAAAATACCCAAGCATGCCATCTATACCTGTTCCAAACAAATTCAGAGCATCTTATATGGATAACGTTTTGAAGTAAAACCTTGCCTTTCTTAACTACCAGAGAAAGTTTAGACTGTAACGTGAGGAAAATGTGGTAATATTTACAAAGAGTAATTTAAATTGAAAAGGGCATCTATTATATTTTAATTGCCAGTTATGTTTATTGAGTAGTAAGATTGTATGAAGTGATCTGTCACATAGTTGTTATATTTCTCACAATGTTTTAAGAATCAACTGACAATTAACATATAACTGATATGCAACACAAGTGAACAGCACTCATTTTGGTTAGTGTTTTTTCACTAGTATTTAGGGTCTTAATTAAGAAAATATTTGTGTTTGTTGAGTAAAAAAAAAGTGTTTGCTGAAAAACAGATGTGAAATAAAATGCCATTTTCTTGACATAATTCTTTTATACTGAAAAGCTTCGCTTTTTCCCAACTAGTTCTATCATTTATAATTTCCATTATGGGAGTAATACTACAATCAATCCAGTGTGAGAGATCTATTATTGCTCTAGGTATTGAGCAAACAAGTAACGAAGCAGACATTTCTAGCCCCATGGATCTTTCAATTTCAGAAAGCTGTCAATAGAGTACAGTTTTGCTGAAACATTATTTAAAATGGAAATATAAACAAGACTAATAATCAATTTTGTACTAAGAAACATTTTGCTATCAAAAAATATTCAAATGTAAACAATAAACAAAAAATAGTAATGTAGTGAAGTCCTCAGGTTAAATGATGGTCAACAGGAAAACCAGATTCAGAACTTCCAGAAATACAGAAACTGTTACATACTGTATTAAGTTCTTCATACTTCCTCACGAATTCACTAGTTAAGCAATAAACTATAGAATAGGTTAACACATGAACATAGCAGGAAAAGTCTGTAACTCATGCACTGCAGTGGCTAAGATTCCAGATATACCCCCTTCTCTTCTGTGCACCTGAACCTTCTTGTATGCAGGGGTTGTTTTTGGTTAATACACATTGCAGGCTTCACTAAGAGCCAGATACAAAAAATTCCTTACTAATCCAGCTTCTATTAGACCAAGCCACAGTTACGAAATTGTAACCTGTTAGAATTTCATTAAGAAAGTATAAGAATTTTTCTCTCTCTTTTGCATGTTCATCAAGTATTTACAACTTAATTACGCTGTCTTTTTCTCTTTCAGGTCATACACATCAGTTTTATGCCTTCTGCATGTTTTCAGAAATCTATTAAGAGCTGAACAAGATTTTAATGATTCACTGCATGACTTTAAGTGGCTTCATAGGTACATTTTTCCCCTCCACAAATTGCTTTTTAAATCAACTGGTGTAACACATACCCTGTCAGTTTTCCCTTCAGTCTGAATACTGGTACGACTCCTTGCATCATGGTCTTCTTCAAGGTCAGATACATCTTCTAGCTCCTCAGGTGTCTGGGGGGGAAAAAAGAATGTAGGAATGGGTTATTCTTTTATGTGGTAAGTAACTTTGGTATTAATGTCAAACTTACACCATCATTTGGTCTAAGATAGCATCTGACTAACAAAACCCAGTCCTGTTCTGGCAGTGCACTGGTTACTAAACGCTAACTAAAATCAAATCATGTCAGGCAGCTTTGAACCAGTTCAGAATAGCCACGCTTTAAATAAAGCACTGACTTTTAAATGTTGGTACTTAGGGAAATTATTTTTTATTTAAATATTGCATTATTGCTGCTAGCAACAGTGTCTTACAAGAAATTGTTACATGACGAGAATAGATGCCCAGGTTTTTAGAACGAAACTACTTTTCCACTTTTTTTACAAGTTCCTCTACTTCTTCTCTTCGTTGTCAAGAAACACTTGTATGTCCACTCTCCCATCTTCATGTTAGACACAGCAGATCTAGTAGACCCTCGAAAGGGCCTAATATTTTGTCAGTGGGAGGAAGAGGCTTCAGAATCCTATTGATTTTTATTGCTACACTGACATCACAGAGTGCTCCAAGTCAGGTATACACTCTGGGAGGGAAAGAACACCTCTTCCCCAGTTCTGAATGTCTCACTTATTCTATCAAGCAGTACAAGTTCCTGCACTACAGGAAAAATTAAGTGGCCTTAATTTGCTATCTGTATACATATTATTTCACACACCACCATCTGTTCCTTCTCATCACCTCAACTGCCATTTAAGCAACACCAGTTTATTACATGAAAATACACATTTGCGTTATGATAGTTGGTTATTCTTTCCACTGTTGTGATGTCTTCTCAGGGTTGTTTGGTTTTTGCCTGTAGGTGGATAATAAGAAGTAGTTCTTACAGATATCAATTAATGATATTAAGCCATCCTCTCAACAACGGAGAGTTAATAATAACAGCATTAGGTAAATACACTTACACTTTATTCAGCATATAAGCCTTTCACAACCCTTAAATTATTATCCTTCAAACAGTTACTATATATATTGGGAAAAAACATAAATTCTGTTTATAGCCTCCTCTCTTAATATGCTCTCCAAATTATCATCTTCTCTCTTCCTCTCCTTTGTTTTTTCTTTTTTTTTTTTTTCATAAACTCCAAAACACAAGTGATTTGGGACAGTCTATGACTTTTACTGTGTACACTGTATGTACCATAATGTACCCACAGCTAGAAGTATCTGGTTTGGTAACAAAGGTTTTGGGTACTAATTTCCTCAACGATACATGAGCAACTCCATCAAAAAACATTGTTTAACTTACGACAAGAGTAATTTTTCTCTATGATCTAGGTCTTCAAATTTATTTCCTCCTTCCCATTTACCAACATACTATTAAGAAAAAGTCTTCATGCAGAAATTCTGAATTTTATCATAAATAACTTAGTAAAACAAACATAATGAACATTGCTATATAAAGGACACTAAATAAAACATCAAAAGTAAGTTTACTCATATTAACAAAACTGCACAACGAAGTACACAAAACTTTCGGGATTATGAACTATTTAAAAAGTAACATTGATTCTGCTGATGCAATCGGGCACTCAAAAAATTGTCCTTCATCAAGCAGATTCACATCTTAAAGAACCAAAAATTTACAGAACCAGCCTCAATACATAACTGGCAATAGATCTACTACTGAATGATCTACTACCAGCTTGACATCTAAGTTCTAATTAGAGGGAAATCTAGATGTTCTTAGTATCCCAAAAGCCTGATGTGCCACCAGAAACATGACAAGAGAAGGACTATCAGATAACCCTACCAAAACACAGGCAGAAAAAACCCTGGTCATTACTTTTATCCGATTTTCTGTCATGTGAAATTTAATTTTTAAAATCCAGAATTGCTATATGCTCTCAACTTCTTATTTTTATTGTTGTTATATATAAACAAGATCTGCTGAGAGGGACACTGTCAGGGTTATTTTATTTCTGGGTCCACAGCATGGTAATGGCACTACATAAACTGAATAAATACATCTGCATACATTTGTATCATTTGGGAAAGTACCTCTGTGGTCAGAGGGTGGTCTATAAACCACGAGACTTCACTATCAGCCTTGAAACAAGGTTTAAATAGCACTCCATTACTTCAAGAGCACAGAAGTAAATTTCACTCACTGAACAAAAGTAACAATAATTTCTATGAGATAACATTGTGAGAAATAAAGCTGTTGCAAAAGCTGGCAGAAATGTAATGCTGGTAGTGAAAAATACACCTAGACTTCCTCAAGAAAACAGGCAATCAATTTTGGGGGCAAAGATGAGCATAATGCTACACTGGTATAGCAGGGAAAAGGAACATTTTATTTTCAGGCAAAGACTAACACTATGATGAAGTCTCTCGGCTTTAGTCCTGGAATTAGATGTAGTAGAGAATTCCACAGTAGCCTAAAGCTGCTACCATGCAGAAGTTGTTTGAAAACCTGCAGTGTGGAAGTAAAATCAGATTTTGCTGTGGGTGGATAACCATGAAATAAAAAAACTATCACAAACTCACTTTAATTGAAACACTTACAGACACTTATTAGAGGACCAGTAACAGAAAAGGTATTAAAACAGAGTAACTTTAACTTCTCAGGATTACACTGACCAGTGCCCTCAGGCAAGTAACAGCCTTGATTCAGAGAGCTTTATAGAAAAAATAAATGACTTTCTTTTTAAAGCTACATACTTGGTTACTACATAAAGAAATATATTGCGATTCTTAGGTTTTTCTAAACATTAGTTACAATTTTTTCCCCCGATTACCATGAAGTTGGATTCACAGTAGCAGGGCACGACTCCTTCCTGGGTGAACACATACTTGGGAATGTTTGACAATCCTGTATTTCCAGTATTTATTTTTTCTTCTATACGTAAATATTACCAGCCTAAATGTAGAAACCTTAGAGAGCAAAGAGGACAGAAAACAGCACTAGTATAAGACATCTCTATATGACCGTCTCAGGTAAGCTTTCCACAGATGAAAACATCAATCTATTAATCTGATACAGCACTTCCAAAACTGCAAGTTGTAGAACAGAGATCTCTTTCCAGCTGCACTGGCATGGCATTCACTCTCCCAACTCTTTACTCACATGCAGAACACTGAGCCAGAGTCTAAGTGCAAGTGGGCTCATCTCTGAGCCCCTCTTGGCCCAAATGTTGTCAGAATTTTAAATTATTTTTTTTTAAATAATGTATATGCCCTTTTCAGGTTAGTAAAATTTATCTGTGGCTTGGATGAGAAGTTTCTTGTTGAAATCCCATTCTCCTAGCCACATGAGTGCACTGCCATTGAGTTCTTCGGAAGTTATTTTCTCCACAGTCCAGATCCCCAGGTTTTGAACTATTGGTACTACAGAATTCAGAAAAAAAAACAAAACACTATTCAGTTATTAGAGACTAAGGACAAGCTTCATGCAGAAAGAAGCTCTTGATTTATCAAACCTTAAACCAATCACTTTCAGACACAAATCCTCAAAAATTGAAATAAAACCAAAACACCATAATAATTAAAACAATACAAGTAGTTACCCAATTGTTTTCTCTCCTTGGAAGCTGTTTTATGTAATTCCATGCAAGATCTGTGATTTTTCACACTGCTTTCATGATCCACTATTTATCAAATACCTGAGACACACATGTAATGGCTTACATAAATGTTCCATGCGTGAACACATGGATATTCCATATTGGGAAAACTGAACATAATGCAACTCTCTGCTGGTTCTGAACTCTACACTCACTTTGAATACTACAGTGAGAAAATATTATTGCATGTTTGAACTAGTATGGACTACCAGGGCTTGTAACACAAAATAGGGTACTATCATCCGTGAACAGAAATTTTGAACAGGAAGAACAGTAGAGCTTGACGACTAGAAGAAGAAGAATTGAAGGAATTTGAAAGTATTGTTTAAGACTGAGTATTTAGGGCTCTGACATAAACTGTACATAACCTCTGACATAAACAGGAGTCTCAGCAACTGCAAGTGACAACAGAGGAAGAGGGTTGGGTACACATACTGACAGGATGAATAAAAGACATAAATGGCAAATTCACTATTAAGACGTACAAAGTATGGAAATTCCAGTAAATGTAAGGAAGAACGTTGAGGTAAAATGAAATCCTGTGCAAGACTCTGGCCAGCAACAATCCTCAAACTCATGCAGGAAGCACAGTGGTAAAAAGAGTTTGGAAATAAATTTAAACAGGAAAATTCAGAAAAAGGTTTCTAGCAGCCATAGGAGCAGAATTCTGAATAGTCTCCCCTAAGGTTGCTGGAGGAGGGGAGAAATCAACTATAAGAAGCCACCTGAGCAGCCTACAAGCAAGGTTATGAACAGCTGGCTGCAAGAGTGGAGGTGTGAAATGGGATAGGATGCCTATCCCAACCTCCTGGCCCATGATTCTACGAGAGATGTCAGTCATTTGTGAAAAGCCTTTGTTGACCCAACAAAAAATGCTATCAAATATGTCTCTAGACATTTAAGACTACAATTACATTACTACTGTTGACAGGTTACACAAGTAGCGTGCATTCCTTTCCACATTTCAATGCTTGGAATAAATCTGCATACTCAGGCTAGGGGCTCGAAATGATACTTATAGCCAAATGTCTTCATTTGGCTGTAACAGGACCATTTCTCCTTTCACGAGTTTTTCTTTAAGTTTCTTCTAAGTAACTGCACTTTCAGAAAGTTTTTCAGACAGCATCTGCTTTCAGACTTGATAATGTCTCATGTTTAACGTTACTGAAGTAATGGTGGGATTGGTATGCAGAAAGACTCACGTTTATACTCATTTCTATGAGAACCAAGGTCACTGTTGGTTTTCTTATGCTAAGCAAATGAAAAGTTGTAAAAGGGCCACACCTGCGCAAAAGCACAGACGGGACAGTTGACCAATGAGGTATTGCATCCCATCCACCTCACACTCAGTCTACAGCTAAGGGATCACAAGGGTCAGTCTCTCTTCCCTCCTGGCCAGCATCCCTGTGGGATCCTGCTGGCTCTCCCACCTCCGACCCTGATCCGTGCATTCCTGAATCCGGTTCCCGTTGGCTACGGAGGCCAGTCCAGGACGTCTGGGTGCCTGCCCTGCCACAGCAGTAGTGCGTGCTGCAGCGGCCTGCACTTCCCTGCTCATCACTGGGAAGCTCAATATTAGTTTTGTGTATTTTTCCTCTTATTTCTAGTATTAGTATTAATATTATTATACTCTTTTTCATTGTTATTGTTTTATGAAAGCAGTTTTAATTTCCAACTCGTAAGCCTCTCTCCCTTTTCTCCTCTCCTTCCCTTCCCAGGGGCGAGGGAGGGGTGGGTTAACAGAGAGTATTTACCGTCCGTGCCTTATATGATGACACGAAGTCTAGTATGGATGAATTTTACACCTTGCTGGTATTCAGGCTGCAATGGCAAGTCACTACCATTGCACATGGGTGATTTCAGGCTATGACTTACCTTTTCATTTATGAAACGAAAAACATTCTCTGACGACAAACCTTTTAATTTGCTTTTCTACTAGGATTTTAAAGAGATTAATTAATAAAACCAAGGCCCGGCTTGACTCTTTAGATCTTTGCCAGTCTTTCCAAACTGTGTGCAAATGTGCTCTTCGGCTTATTTGCTTTTTAATCCAAGCTTTGTAGAACAACATGTTTGACTAGGTTCCACAGCATTTTCTCCAATACAAGTTTTTTACGCAAATGGGCCTCAAAGCAATTACCCAAACAACTTTATCTAGATCATTCATTTTTAAAGGTCACATACACTCATGAAACGATCAATCCTGCAAACAAAGGGTCTGAGCTGTTAAAAAATAATGCAGAGCCAAGTCTAAAATCTCAATATATATACAATGTAAATGGACAAAGAGGCATCATGATGCGAAAGAAGGAAGGTAACTCCTCTTACCTAACAGTCAACTAAATGCTGACCTTTAAACTGTCATTATACGCTCTTATGCTTTATCTTATCTTGGTTTCAACATCCCCTATCAGTCATTCTTTTTCCCAAATGAATACTAAAATGCAGTGCAGACTAACACCTTAACAGGAGCTAAGTTGATGAGTGATGTTTTTATTATATCACTGCAAATACAGTTATTTCTGGTATGTAAATACCACAGCAGCAACAGAAGTGCTTTTATGCACTCTAGAAGGATCAGACTTTGTCTATTATGTTCTTCTGTGAGAACAGAATGGGTTTAAAGAGATTATCTATTCTACTCTGGACATTTGACTACTGCTCGTATTTCACAATTTCATCATGTCACCCAGTATGTCATTCAGTGTAACAAACTATGGTAAACTTGTCACAAATGGGCCCTCTGCAAATATTTAGCTAGTGTCTGCTATTTGTGTGTATCAGTCACAATACCACTGTTATCCCACACTTAATTCTGCCAGATGACAGGCTGCCAGAGAAAGAGTTCTGATGCACTAGAGGGAGAACAAGAAATTGCGAGCATTATTTATTTTTCCTGACCAATTTAGTAAGAACCTCATATAATTGGTGCTATCTATTCACTAAAAGCACTTCTCAGGTTTTTGCTAAAAGCAATTATTTTGAGTGTTCTTTTGAAAAAAATAAAACCCCACATTATAAAGGGCAAATTAAAATCCTGTGTTCTTAATCTGTCAATACTGTGACATCTCAATCCTATGGCAAATACCATCCTCCCTATTTATCATTTAAAATGATCATATGCCTATTCTTGAAATCTACTCTTGGCACTTGACATCTTTTGCATACCACACTATTTGGGATATTATGAATATAAAGCTAACAAATGATTAAATAAACCAGAGATCAGAATTCTGTCTTTGATAGCATTATCATCACCAGCTGCTAGCACGGATTTTGCCATCAAGTAATAGTAAAATCATTATCCTGCCTTAGCCTGCACAAATTACAGATAGTTCATTTTCAAATGTAAGTGATAAACAGTTCTTGTTACTAACAGAGAAAATTGTGCAAAAGATTTTTTTATATATTTAAGCTGTAATTTCAAGTAAGATTAGCGGTGAGAACACAAACTTTGGTGGAGACCAAACAGTTTAATGAACGATGAGAGTAAATTATGACTTTCAACAGTAAAAGATGGTAAGTATTTTCAATAAAATACGATTATGTTATATGGTAAACAGCTGAGGTTTTAAAAATAGTAAATGCCGTGAACTCATAGTACAGGGTAAAAGTACCTTATTACTACTGGATGCTAGGAGGTTTCCTTTGCTCGTTTAACAATAAGCCAACTTGCAACATACTGCTCCAGGAGATGAAGACAAAAAAGTAAGATTAATCACCATTAGAAACAGCTAGATAGATCAACAGCCTCACTCCACGTGACAACTCCTGTGTTTTCAGTTCCCGCTGAGCACACATTAGGATAACAGTCTTCTCAATAAATGGCCCCAGGAGATAGGAAGGATGTGAGCAGAGGAGTGTAACTGAAAAGTTTAAAGGAAATTTTTGAGAACTGCCTTCTGAAAAACCCTTTTAAAGTAAAAACTGTGAAGTTGTCACAGCTGAGTAAGTTGGCACTGAGTTTTAGCATCTATTTTCTATCCTAAGTTACACTTCTTTTGCTCAAAACCTGTATTTCAGCCCTGTTTTCATTCCTGTCTTCAAGTTTGGCTGTACCTCTTGAGGCAGTGATGGTACTTTGTAGGTACGCCACTCTTGCAAAACGCATAGAACAATTCGAGGAGAGTTTTACTCCTGAAAATAGTGACCTAGTTAGGCTGTGTAAAAGCACTGAACACACATTCAAATCTAGGAAGTTTGGGGAAACTTGAAAGTTGCCTGAAAATCACAACCAGTAATGGTACTGTAACCGTAAGGGTCAAAAGATACAAGATGGGCAACATTTGTAGAGGAGGTAGTAGTTTTTATAAAACAGCATGATCAGAACCGAAGCTAAGATTTCAGGAGTACAAATTCTTCATCAGGTAGCTGAGGACTCACCTGGGAACCTGAAAGGTTGTTTCCTTTTTTCCAGTTAGTTTGTTTCAAGGAAGTACTTTTTTGGTTTAACATTTTTAAAAAGAATTTAAAATCCCAAATAACAACAACAGAAAATACGATCAAACATAGCTATTACAATCATACACCTCTGCTGTAACTGAAGTCCCTGTCTTCACTCCATTAAAACCATGACAACTGTTACACAGTTCCATGCAAAGTGTATTCTTTGCTTATGCTAAGTAGGAAACTTCACCACATGGCTTACAAGCTTCCATTTTAAACTCAGAAAATTAGTAATTAACAATTAACAAGAACAGAATAGTAGTTTTTAATACAAGTGATTTGTTGTTCTGCTGATCTAAAATGTATTCCCCATTTCCTCTGCTGGGTTGGCATACATTTGCTCCACCTAGTGGGAAGCTAATTAAGACATTTCATTTATAATGAAAATCCTTCTTAAGTTGTCTGAGAACAGATAGTGAAAAGCCAATTGAGCCGTTGTTCTCACTTCTGTTGGTAATCTTTGTAAAAAAAATTAGTAGGCTGTATATAATTTACTTTTTACAGTAAATTATAGTTTAGTTTGAAACAGAAGACTTTATTTCTAAACATTACTCCAACATTTGAAAATGAAAAAGAGAATAGAAGTTGTTTTCTCTATCACATCTGTATGTATCAGAAGCAGTCTAAAAGGTCATTACCGTAGGACTGCCTAACTCCAAAGGCAATCAAACAGATGCTCTGCATTTTGAGTCTTCAAAGATTCATAATGGTTCCCATTTTCAGAAAAGGACAGAAGAACAAACTAGGAAAGTACAGGTTGCTCAGTATCTCTTCAGTCTCTGGGAAAATCAGGAGGACTGACTCCTCTTGGAACACGCTTCCAGGCACATGAAGGACACAGCGGTGACTATGAACAGCCAGCACAAATCTCCCAAGGGTAAATCAAGCCACATCAACCTGACTACCTTCTGCCGCATTTCTGGGTGAGGGAAGAGCAGCGGCTATCATTTAGAAAGGCTCGTCACACCATCTCCCAGTTTCTGTAACCAAGTTGGGACATTAGACTTTGGATGGTTAAAAACTGGTCAGATAATCGGGCTCAGAGGGCAATGGTTCATGGGTTGTAGCCTACCTGGTGAGGAGGAACAAGAGGAGTACCAAAGAAGTCTATCCTAAGGCTAGTTCTGTATGACATTTTTACCAAGGGTCTGGAGGAGGTGATGGAGTGTACACTCAGCAAGTTTACAGATGACACCAGATTGGGGGACCAGTCGATACGCTTAGGGGCAGGGCTGCCATCCAGAAGGATTTATGTACACTGTAAGAACGGGCTGACAAGGACCTTATAAAATTCACCAAGGATAAACGCAAAGTCTGGCAGCTAGGAAGGAGAACACTTTGCTACAATCAAAATAAGCTGGGGCTGCCTGGTCAGGGAGCAGATCAGCTGAAAAGGACCTGGGGGTCTCGGCACACAGCAAGCTGGGCATGAGCCAGCAGTGTGTCCTGGCAGCAAGGAATACCAACAGCATAGTGCGCTGTATGAACCACAGCAGAGCGAGCAAATTGAGAGAAATTACTATCTGCCTTCAGTTGACTTCTATTAGACAGCACCCAGAATGCTGCATCCAGTTTTGGCCCCCATCCAATACAGAGAAGACCTCTGATTAACTGCAGCGAGGTCAGCAGAGGACCACCACAGCTGGTGGCTGGAACGTGTGTCTTACAAGCAGAAGCTGAAGGAACTGGGGTTGTTCTGCCTAGTGAGGAGGTGGCTTCCGGGCACCTAACAGCAGCCCGCCAAAACCCGTGAGGAGATAGATCACCAAGAAGACGAAGCTAGACTCCACAAAGCCATGCACAGTGGGAGGATGAAAGGTAATATGCTTAAGTTGGAACAAGGAAGGTTCAGCCTGGCCATAAGCAAAACCTTTTTTCCCCCATGAGGCCAGCCCAGCAGTGAAGCAGGCTGCCCAGAGTGGTTGTGCAGTCTCCATCCTGAGAGGTTTCTAAGACACAGCTGGTTAACACTCTGTGCATGGCACTGAAGAGTCCCATGGAAGGCAGAAAAACCTCCAAAGCAGAAGGGACGAACAGAATGAAGATCCACTTAGCTAGATCCAGTCACAAGTTCCAGGTACTTTCCACAAAAGCGTTCGTTTCCTTCCTTATCCTTCATGTTTGTTTGCTTTTCTGTGTGGTTTGGTTGTTTGTTTTTTTTAAAGTTTAGTTTGTATGTTAATCTCACTTAATGGTGAACTTTCCATAACGCTTCTTCCTGATAGTGAGTAGTGAGGTGTGGTACGATAAACCCACTTCTGTGAACAAGAAATTTGAACTTATGCTTTGAAAATATGTGATACAGCCTGCCTTCCTACAGAAACTCCCTTTCCTTCCTAGGAGATGTCGCTGTCTGTGGAGGAGAGTATATCCCAAAGCCTTATTCCCAAAGCCAAAACAAAAAAATTGTTTCAAGGCAGACTGTCCTATGAAATGCAGGTAAGAAAATGAAACTGCTTTTGGAAAACATCAATATGTTAAAGATAAAAAAGGTGCAGTCGATACCTCAAAGTTTGTCTTAAGAAGACGTTTCAGTGCTCAGAAAGGACAAGAAACAAGAGACAAATCAGACAATTCAGAATTCTGTAAGAAATGTCGGTTTATCAGATGAATAAAGCCTGAGCAATGGCAGCCCCTGCATCAAAGACTTTCTCTAACTTGCCAAATCCATCTGTTTCTGTTAAATGAATTATGCCAAATGATCATACTAAAAAAAAAAAATACTCTTGGATAGACGAATATATGCCTTAGCAAAAGACTGCCAATAAGAAGTACGTTTCTCAAACCAGATGAAATAATTATCTACAGTCTCAAGATTTGAGCAAATCTCTTCAGTCTCAGCCGACCCTTCTCTACTATCTGACCTCCAAGTAAAATACATCTTAAAAAAAGGTACACAGAATAAGGCTATCGATCAAAAATTTGTGTATAATTGCAAAAATAAACAATCTAATGCATAGCCCACTTCTGAATGCGCAGGTACCACTACCATCATCCTTCCCACACATTCCCACCTATGACTTATTATTGAAATGTAAACTTCTCAGTTTTGGCAGATGTTCCTCCCAGACACTAAGACAGTGAAAATAAAACCACCCTAGCCATGAATCCTATATCCATCACTTTCATATAATTATCAAGAGGCTTCTGATGCCCAGAACATCCATCCACACACATTTAGGCACTCAGTAACCAGAAACTGTTCAACTGAGTGATCAGTGCCAGTTGACATGCAACTAAACAACCCATTAAGCACATCATTGTGCAAACCAGCCTTCATGTCACAAATCAGTCATCTGCTTCTGCTTTAAGAGGCTGATAGTCTTTATTACTAAGTAAGTTCCCCAAGTGAAGTGGAATTAAACAGCACGCCCCCAGCACAACTACCCCTTGAAGAACACTATGTCAGGTCTTGTTTCTGAACAGATTATTTATTACATGATTTTGTTATAATTTTTGTAGGTGCTAAAAAGAATCACACAACAACAGCTTCTTAGTTCTATGTACGCTGCCTGTTATTACTAATGCATTTAACAGTTCATGGAAAACTCTTGGTTTTGTATGTGAAATGATTTCTTTAAATTGGGAAGGTTTCATGACAAAGTTATGTGAAACAAGGTAGCAAGGAATATTCCCCTGTAACACAAGACATGAGGAATTTATTCAGATCAGTATTTTCCGTCTGCATATTTTTTTCACAATATGTATGTTTGATAGCCTCTGCTGGCCAGTGAAATGGAAGGGGAGATATTCAACATAATTCTGTCATTTACAAACACAGACTGCCAAAATGACACAGACACAAGATCTTCAGTATCTGTGAAACTTTAACAAAATCTTACTTACGAAACTTGGTTTTGCTAATGTCTAAACTGAATCTTCTCCCATGTAGTCAGAGCTTCTATTTGTATCCATTATGAACATCTAACACAGATTTTCTCCTTTCCTGTGCAACATTCTATATAATTGAAAATGGCTATCACATCTTCCCCTTCTCTCGCCCCTTCTGTCACTCTATTCGCTAGGCTAATTAAGATTAACCCATTTGGTATTTTTCTCATAGGTCACACTTTCTAATACGCTAATTATTCTAGTTGCAATAAATCAGACTGCATTTGCTGAAACAACTAGGGAATTTTGGAGGTGCTCACTGCTCATCTTGGGACCATAAAACCCCATTTCCCTTATTTTTAACTAAGGTACATAAAAAGCAGAGTAACTGCAGCCAATTCTAACTCAATAAAATCTTGCTTGGTTGCATGGGGTGAAATTGGTCATTCAGAGATCTCCACTATTATCTGACTTGAACAGTAAGTGAGCAGTAAGAACTAATGAATCTAAAGATTAATTAACCACAACCAGCCTAAATTCAATCAGTAACTGGAGCTGATCAGCAAAATTTTTATCCCATGCCAATGGATTTAAAAAAGGAAAAAAGAAGTCTCTCTTACTAGAACAGAATGGAATGCAAAGACTTTTTTTCATGAAAAGAAAAAAAACGCCTTTGATAAATACTTCAGAAAGTATTAATGAAATTCATTTGGTTTGTCATTGGTGCTGCCTACCCATAATTTTAAAGTTTTTGTGGAAACTGCTCAGGCATATGAATAATTTCAGTAAAACCCTTTCACAGTCAGCTAAGTTAGAACTACACCTGGTTTAAAATCTCCTGAAAAAGTTTAATTTCGGTAATGAGAAGAAACTTACCTGATAAACTTTGGCCATTACAGAATGTAGTTGATGCGATGGCCAAAGTACCTCAATAGAGGAAGGGTTTGCAAGGCACACGAATTCCAACTCATATGCATGTGCATACTTGCACCAACTCCACTGAGGTCTTTCATTCTAGATTACTTGTCCCCCAAAGCTGTGGTGAGAATAGGGACCTGGTGAGTATGTCCTCTTGTCTCCACAAACCAGAGCTGTGGGACAGCAAGGATGAAGCTATACTCCTTTCATGAATAAACTAAGCATTTCAAAATCTAAGTCTCCAACATTAATAGTAGTTTGTTCATTTCTACTAACCTGCAGCTCTCAAAATGTAAGGCAGCAGAACCACAAAGGTCTGTCCCGTGAACTAGGTGAACTTGTATTTTGAATTAAACAGTATACAATATTAACCAGAGCTTATGTTTCTATAAAATATGAAAAGTCATACAGAGCAGCCTCTTCATCAGTGCTCATCTTTATACAGAAAGAACACACAATGTGCTTTAATGACACTTGCTGCAAAAGGAAAGGAAAACTTCAACAGAAACAAGCTGAGTAACAGCGAACATGGATTCATCAAAAATAAATCATGGCAAAACAATCAAACTTACTTTTTTGATGCGATAATGCCCCTTTGTGGATAGAGAACTGAAGTTTTTGTATGCTTTCACATGATCTCCTTTTAAGTAAGCTAGAGAAATAGGTTCTAGATGAACCTAGTGTTTGTAAATACTTGGTTAAAAAAATATACTCCAAAATAGTTATGAAAATTTGTCTGTTAAAAATGACCAGATTTATCAAGTAGAATTCCACACGCACCTGCACTAAGCCCAGTATTTTCATAAAAACTCTGTACAATGGAATAGAGTGGGCTTACTAAATCTGTAGGTGATAGTGAATTCTTGAGAGAGACTGTGATTATAAAGCCAGTGTTAAAATGTAACATAATCTTGACAAACGGACTGAGAAAGAAAGGAAGATAGCACAGTAGGAACAAATGCGAAGTACTGAATTTAGGCAGGAAAAACAAATTGTACATATAAGAGATGGGAACTAAATGGCTAAGCAGGAGCTCTACAGAAAAGCATTAAGAATTACAGTGGATTACAGGCTATACAACATTCTTGAAAATAAAGGCAACCAGAATGTTGTAAGTATCTGCAGGAGCACAGTCAGCAAGTCGTATGAAGTAAGCCTTCTACTCCACTCAGAGTCAAGGCCTCCTCTGGAAGTACTGTATCTCGCGTTGGGCAATGCACTTCCCAAAGGAGGCAGACCCGCTGGAGAAAAGGATCGCAACAATCATGAGCATGCTATGAAAAGAAACACTCTTTATGTACATGAAAAACAGGGAGGAGGAGGAAATATCCATCAAGGATGCGGAGAACAGGCTAAGACAAGTGCTTTAAGCTGCCGTAAGGAGACACATGGGGTAGATTTTAGGAAGAACTTTCTAAAAGTAATGAAGGAGTGGAATAGATTGGTTGAAGATACTGTGGAATTTCCAGCTGTGGATGTTTCTAGGAACAAGTCAGACAAATGAAGACTGGGAATTATCTGAAGTTAATCCTGCTCTGCACAAGAAACAGTACTGATAGCGTACCACTGTTCTTTAACTACTGAACTGTAACCGAACATGAAGGAAATAGAAGCAAATACCATACAAGATTCAAGTTTGTAAACACTGCTACCAAACAATTTTTTTTGAAAGTAAAGATACCTTGTTATGCACAGATTACACTATGGAATACCTGCTATTAGAGTACTAGTAAGGTCCTTACAAGAATGAGAAACTTAAATACAAATTGATATATACAGGAATGACACTTTAATTCTAATTAGATAGTGTAAATCCTGAGAACTAGATGAAAAAACATCCAACAGTCATTGCGCTTATTTATTCATTAATGCAGCACACTACTGTTAATTTGTTGTAGGAATTATTACTGCTTGAAAGTTTAGAATGGGACTTGCAATACTTAACGTAATGTAAAAAACAGACACAACTGAATAGATTTTGCACATAATTGGCCACAGACCCTTGATTCATACATGAAAATCACTTGAAAACAGTGATCACATAAATGATACTCTAATTCATTTATACAAATTTATTTGCTGAAATTTTTTTGTTGATCAGACACTCAGTACACTATTCAGAACTATTTCAATCATCCAAACTCTAAAATCTTCTCTTATCCTAAATAAAAACCATAATCTACTAATTGATTTGGCTTAAACTTTTGTTTTCTTCTATGGAAATAGTAACATATTAGTATGCATATACATGCAGGCAGTATGGATATTACGGTGTACTTATTTAACGCAGTACAAGAAGGTTTACTATTGTTAATTACTGAGATACCAACAAAAAACACCTCTGCCTACTAAACATACTCTAGGGATGATACAATGACACTTTATTCAGATGTAGTGCATTAAGTTTGCAGAGAACCTCAACAGTGCTGTTTAGTAACTTTTAAGTGCTTGTTTCTAAAACATTCACAGTTTTTTAGTGTACTATTTTAATAAAGACAGGGGCAACATAAGAAACAGAGAAGGGAATGAAATCAGGTGCAAACATCTGGAGGAGTCAGAGAGACTTTAAAATGTAAGATTTAAAAGAGAAGAGACAGGAAGCTTACTTTCAGAAGTCAGAAATCCAATTA
>NW_009612310.1:0-265 GCF_000690535.1 Cariama cristata
CTGGACAGGCTGGATCGACAGGCCAAGGCTCGGTGCCAGGCCCTTCACTTCGGTCACAACAGCCCCATGCACTGTTACAGGCTTGGGGAAGAGTGGCTGGAAAGCTGCTTGCTAGAAAAGGCCCTGGAGGTGTTGGTCAACAGCTGGCTGAATATGAGCTGGCAGTGTGCCCAGGTGGCCAAAAGGCCAAGAGCATCCTGGCCTGTATCAGGAATAGTGTGGCCAGCAGGACCAGGGCAGTGATCGTCCCCCTGTAATGGGCACT
>NW_009612310.1:441-4442 GCF_000690535.1 Cariama cristata
AGAGGAGACCTGATCCCTCTCTACAACGACCTGAAAGGAGGGTGTAGTTAGGTGGAGATCGGTCTCTTCTCCCAAGTAACAAGCGAAAGAACAAGAGGAAATGGCCTCAGATTGCACCAGGGGAAGTTAAGATTGGATATTAGGAAGAATTTCTTCACCAAAAGGGTTGTCAAGCATTGGAACAGGCTCCCCAGGGAAGTGGTGCAGTCACCATCCCTGGAGGTATTTAAAAGACCTGTAGATGCAGTACTTAGAGACATGGTTTAACAGTGGGCTTGGCAGTGCTAGGCTTACGGTTGGACTCGGTGATCTTAAAGGTCTTTTCCAACCTAAATGATTCTATGATTCTGTGATTCTATAAAAAGACTACACTATGAATTTTGTGCAGAGGCCTATAAGAGTGTGATACCAAAAATACACCCTAACAAGTATCTGTAGGAACCTTTATGTGACTATGAGTCATACCTTTTCTTCATCCCACTACTTTCTTTAAAGGAAATGCCACAATAACTTTTCATTGTATGTGTTATAGCTAACAGCAAATTATTATCAGCAACTAGTTAAAGATGGGGAAATCTGTAACAAAGATTCAGTCATTCATCTGTGTCTGGGTGTACATCCAGACATCACCTACACAGATGCAAAATGTAAATATATAATATAAAGTTAGAAAATACTGAATTGCCTCAGTTGATATAATCCATAAATACACCACATAGATTCACATAGATATGTAATCCATAGAAGATACACTTTACCTATTCATACCTGCTTTTCTAGGAGGTTTTCCAAGGAGATTCAGTAATCTAATTTAGATTTATTTTTTTTTTAGAAGGAAAGTTTGTCTTAGATTATCCTAAAAAGATCCTGTAAAAGGCTATTCAAATTCTTCTCTACTGTCATCACTCTGTGCTTGTAGGAATATTGACTTTGCTGTTAGCAGGAAAAGTAGAACTTGACGTAGCATATTTAGGATTTGTGGCATTACAGACTTTTCCCTAATACCTGTTCTTTGTCTTTTTTCCCTATTACAGAGACTGCTCAATTATTCTATTCACTGAATTCCTATGAGTCAGTTTTGAAAAGAAAAATTCCTGATTGTTATACTATGTATGATGTAGGAGAATTTATTCTTAAAGCAAGGAATAATCAGACAGCTAGCACAAAGATCTGTCACTTCATTCATTTAAAATAAGGAAGCTAAGACACATGGTTCTTGTTTTCAGGACTTGAATCTTAACATATTTTAACATAAGACTTTTTCTATTCTTATGGAAACTACTTGGAGAGGAAGAGGAGAGGTTGAAAGCATCCCAAATTGTTTAGGAAAGTTAAATGGCTTGGGAGGTGCAATCAAATGTTTTTTTGCTTCACTACATGTTTTCAGATCTAGAGACGTGTAGAGAAAGCATCAAACATGAAAAAGACGCTGGCACCAGGTAACAGTGTCGTGCTTGAAAGAAATCTAGGGTAGAAATGGGATTCTGTACTGCTCAAAAACAATTCAGGTGATCCACATATTTCTCCTCTCTGGGAGCAAACAGATGATGACCTGCATTAGACACTTCTCTTCCTATTATCTTTACTGATTCCAGTGGTGTTTAGAGGTAGCCTGTGAAGAAAAACATGAAGGTACAGTAGGGTTAACCTGGTCCCCAATTAAGATCTTTTGAGGGCCTTTAGCACAGACAATACGGATACTTGTCTTTACTCTCCCCAGTTTTCCAGAGAGGGAAAGGAAAAGAGTAGAAGCCTAGACTCCTCTAGATCTTAATGTGAAGTAATGTCAAATACTAAAGCCTGGTTGACTGCAAACCTTAAACGTAAAGTTGGTAAGAAGAAACCATCATGAAGTATTATGTTATTGCTAGTGCTTTATGCCAGCACTTGGATCAAAGGTGTTGGAAAGCCAGCATTAATCAGGATACGACTTGAGAGAAAAGACAGATTCTACCTAAAGTATCTTGGGCCACAAGACTAGAAAAAGCAAGAATTGCTGGGTCTTCAGAAGTAAGTTATTTGTTTTGGAGGAAGGAGAGATCAAGCTCATATAAAAATGCAAAAGCAAAACTGTAAAGAAACATAACCATAAAACAAAACAAACAAAAAACCCAAATAAATAGAAAAGAAGAAGATATGGAACGAGAATGGAGGGCTGGGAATAGGCAAGAAATTATTTTCTCTAAATACATTTTGCAGGCAGCTTATCAAAATGTTTTAGATTCAATAAATGTCTACCTCATTACAATGGGACAGACCATATTCTCTGTCCCTGAAGACAGGTCCATCACACGGTCCATATCCATATGGATATGCCAAAAAAGATTGTTGCCATCCTGCAACTAACAGTAGCAAACAGTATTTTAACATTTTATCAGTTTTCCGCAGAGATGTGCAGCTTCTGTGTTGAGACTTCTATAGCAGAAAAGCAATCTACATGTTTTATTAGATATCAAGCGGAAGTACAGTATACCAGTATATCAAACTTTTTGCAGGTATGGAAGATGCATAAAAGTCTGCATAAGTCCATTACTGTTCAAATATTTTTTGAAATTGTGTTTGTTTGAAATAGATCTAATTAGTGTGAGTCGAAAAAATCTTTTTGAAGCCAGAATCTTTCCTCTGGTGAAAGAAAAAAAAAAATTAAAAAAAAAGAGATAAAAGAACAGTGGATTGTGATCACAATTCACCAATTAAAACCCTATGTCAGTAGCATAATTAAACTGGATTTTTTTCCCCTTTCCTAAGTGGCTTCAGATGGTGTTCTAAATGCTGATATCTGGTACAAATTCATAACCTAAATGCCATAGAAGATGTATCTGAAAGACTGCTTGGACTGGCTTAGTGTTTGGGAAAAGCAACTCAATGACACTTGAACAAGACAGTGTCAGGAAAATGTAACAGAAATACTCACCTCTTTATAATACTATTTCAGCTATCAGACTGAATAATATATTTTCCAGGGAATACGGTAACTTAAGAGAAGTTTATGCTATTCCAAAGGAAAAGAAAACAAAGAAAAGCAAAAAAATACCCCCCCACACACACCTTTCCTTCAAAGCTGTATGTGAAAGAAAGGGGAGCTTCTGTGAGTATATGCTAGACAATTTTATGCCTTCCAGGGTGTTCACATTTTCTGAGCATTTAACATTATCTTGCTGGGAATAATTAGTGTATTTATGTATTTATTTAATTTACCTTTTTTTTGGTGATTATTACCATTTTTGGTGATAGCTCTGTGGAATAATACTGGAATTCAGCTGTAATAGAAATAAATATCTAAGAGGAGAGTAAACTTTTTTGTAGTACAGAATAGTATAAATGTCTTCTATCATAATTAATTTTTTTAAATGAATCCACTTCATACAATGCTTAGGATTCTGAATATGCTATTGCATGGTGTTAACATCTGTGGACTGGAAAGGCAAGCTGCATTTTTCCTGAACTTACACAAAAAGGCATTGCAAAGATGGGAAATGAATTTTGACTAATTGTTTTTCAGTATTGTCCTAGCTACACAGGTCAGAGGATATTTGTAGTCTTTTTCAAAGACAAAGGAAAGAATTTATATTTTGTGGAGTTTATCATGATGAGGTTGAGTGCCTTTGGATTAAGATCAGGGGGAAGACCAATAAGGCAGATATCCTGATGGCAGTCTGTTACAGACCACTGAACCAGGATGAAGAGGTGGATGAAGCGTTCTACAGATGGCTAGCGGAAGTCTCGCAATCGCTGGCCCTTGTTCTCGTGGGAGACTTCAACATACCAGATATATGCTGGAAATACAACACAGCAGAAAGGAAACAGTCCAAGAGGTTCCTGGAGTGTGTGGAAGATAACTTCCTCATGCAACTGGTAAGTGAGCCTACTAGGGGAGGTGCCCCGCCAGACCTGCTCTTTGCAAACAGAGAAGGACTGGTGGGACATGTGGTGGTCTGAGGCAGCCTTGGGCACAGCGACCATGAAATGGCGAAGTTTTCAATCCTTGGCAAAGTAAGGAG
>NW_009612311.1:0-8322 GCF_000690535.1 Cariama cristata
ATAAATCCTCTCTTCCTTTCTATGTAAGACTTGACTCCTGTCAACATCTAAATAAACAATTTTTTTTCTTTTTTTTGTGAGGTATGTTTCATGCTGTTAGCCTAAACTAGGTCAAAAAAGAATCAGAGGAGGCACAAACAAAGGAAGTGGACACAGATGAGTTGCGTAAGTAATGCTCTTTTCAGCTAGGTTATAAAAGAAGGGCCTGTGCACCATGCTGTTTAACTTGTTCCCACCTGGAGCTGCAAGAACTGTGTTTCTTTGTAATTGAACATCTAAGCCTTGGACAGGCCTTGTCCTCGTCAGCTTGGACACCTTTGTCCTCATCAGCTTGGACACCTGCTAGTGTTTCTTAATGTCTTTAAAGAACCTTTAACATTTAAATCTTTAGTACTGTAAAAAAAAAGTGTATTGTTATTTTTATTGCATTATCTTTAAGTTGCTTACTGTACTTTTAATATTGTTGTTGAAGTTCTTGGACCTACTACTTTAGAGTACTAGGTTTAGAACAGATGTCTTAGGCTTTGGAAGTCATGCTGGGGAGCCACAAAGGAGTGAATAAAAGAAATATTTATTAGAATGGTCTTTAAAAATTGTTCAGAACTATTTCTTTATCCTGAATGTTGTAAATACTTTGGCCGCCTGAACCCTGGCTACTATGGGCCAAAACTGTCAGCCATACCTTCTGACAGTGTGCAAACTGTTGTCGTGTTTGGCTTATTTGCAGACCTACCTGCCAGCTCCTCCCCAAGGTTTGCAAGGGAACAGTATTGTTCTGTATTTTTTCCATCATCAGTTTCTAGAATTTCCAAAATGTCTCTTGTAATTGGGGGCTGAGTACCAGGTTTCCCACACCTATTTTTTTTGGAAGAAAAAGAATCTCTAAATATCAGCACAATGTTTTTTATTATGTTTGAGCACAAAGGCAGCTGTGGTTCTCAAGTCCTACTGAAACTACGTGGGTCTTGATCTGAGTGCATTTGTTTTGACCTGTTAAATAGTACTTCTGAATTGTACCGTAGCTTACATCCCTCATAAATTGCTGTGAGCTGTTAAGCTAGTTTTGCTGATGCTTGAGAAATACAAGTTTCTTGTGCCTTTGTCAGTTTTTGGTTTAAGAAAAAATTTTGTCTTTGTAATTTTTCTTTGTAAAGAAAAATCCATTAAGTCTCCAGTAGGAGGCTCACTCTTCTAGTGTCATAAACGCCTTGCTAAGTTAAGTTTGAACAAAGGTTTTTTTTCTAGGAAGCTGAAGAGGAAGAAGGAAAAGGTGCAGCTGAGGTGCATACACTGGAGAAACAAACATGTGGGAGAGTCAGAGACTGATGGAGCACTGAAGGATCCCAAGGAATGAACTCAAGAGAAGTGAGTACTGTGCCTTTCCGTGTCCGAGTCTAAACAGCCTTCCCTGGTAGAGCTCGGGGCTGGTGCCATCCCAAACCACCACCTTCTGTGCTTGCACTGGGGGCGAGGGCCACAGTCCAGCAGTGCTGTATTCATCACCCAAGAACCAGTGGAGAGTAACTTCTCGGGGAACAGCATTAAGCACGAAGGGCACTAAGATTTATTCCCTGCCCCCCACCCCTCCCTTACTACTTACTGGTATAGTATGTTCTCCATCATTCTCAATGTTTTTCAGAGAAAATACTGGTTTAAGTAGCTACGTCTGTGCAACTGGTGGATTTATTATCTTGTATAAACTTTGCAAACGTGCCACAAGGTGCACAAATGCCATTGCAGTTTATTAGAATACAAAAATGTGAACGAAGTTACCTGAAAAAAACTGCTGTATGGTTATCTGAACAGCTGATGGCTGCTCAGTAATTACCTTATTAAGCAACACAGATTTCTGTGCTTATGTAACAGACGCTTAAAAGTAGACTAGTTAGATCTCAAGTAGTTAAGAGATCAAGTATTTAACAACTGCTTGGACAGTGTTAAATTAGTGTTAAAGTTGTGCATACAAGCTTAATGCTATGGCTAGTTCTTAGGAGCAGATCAAATTGCAGTTTCCAAACCCAGTATTAAAATCACTCGTGCAGGTGAGGAAGGGATGGGATGTTCACTTTACCTTTTATTGGTGGGGCTTCTAGATATCAACTGGCTGTGAATGCATCAGGTGAGAATAAAAGGAAGTTACAGGACTGGTTATAGCCTGTTGTGGGGACGCTGGCTTCTCACACAGAGGGCTGCAGAGGTAAGTCACACCTCTCAATTTATTAACTAGTCATTTTTATTTTGGGATGTAATGTAATATCAGTTTGCCTTTTCTTAGTTCTGTTCCTTTCCTCATTGTGTGCCCGGTTTGTAGCATAGGGAAGAAATCCACAACTTATTCCTCCTTCCTTTGCCTCTTCTGTAAACAGGTTCTGGTCTTACTCTGTTTCCAAAACACTTAAGCAGGAGAGGGGATGTAAGAAGCTTTATGTCTCCTTGGGTTTGTCCCTGCTTGCACAGAAAAAGCTACAATTTCTGCAGAAAATACAGTATCATGTGATAGCTGGGATAAGCAGGTACTAAAGTAATCTCAAGCATGAGTAGGATTAGCCAGCAATACAGACTGGAAACATCAGTTGCTGCTAAAATTCTGTTTCCTCTCTTGCCAGACTTTGATGGTTGAGAGAGCAGTATTTTGTTTCTCGCAGGCAGCCACCTCACTTAATGCAAAATGAATTGTCTGTATTCAACACTTGGCATGTTCTGTTTGGCATCCAAAATTTGTTTCACGCTGTACCAAAGAGCTACTACCACATCCTAGTTCTGAGCACCGTATGAAAACAATGGTGAGCCCAAGGAGCAAGACTTTTGACAAGATAATGAGTGAAAGAAGGCAACACTGAAACAACTGCAAAGTGACAGTAAACAGAGCTCTTTCTGTCTTAGCGCATGTTGCCTCTCTGTGTAAGTGCCTCGGAGGCTAAATCTGAAATGTCTACCTGCTTAAAAACAAACAAACAAGAAACTCTGCTTTTTAAAATAACCCAAAAAACCTGTTTAGGTTACTTCATTAATATTGAATAGAATTATTGAGGTAGTAATTGGTCAAGGTCCCTACTAAAATGCATACTCTAGGGGACTATTAGAAAAATACTGGCTTTGTAGTGCCAGGGCTGTGGTGACAGACAGACACGAAGAGGAAGAAAAAGGAGAAAGCACTGCTGAAAGACCTGAGAAGATGCACAAGGTGAAATGCTTTTCTGTAGAAGCTAGTACTCCATTTCTGTAAATAGCAGGTGCAGAAGAGGCAAAGCTGTACAAGGTAATGCTGGGGGCCTGCAGTGTGGTGTATGCACTGCGAACAATTTAAGGCATCAAAAGCATTTAAAACCGAAATGATCTCTACTGCTTCAGTATGCTGCCAGGCCCACCACTGATCAACGAGTGGGGAAAAAGAAGGGGAGAGCTTTTGTGTCCCTGGCCTGAGAAAGTGCAGTTCCTCACTCTGCAACACCTTATGTTCCTTAAGAACTTAGCAAGGAAGTCTGCTAGTGTGTCCAACACTGTTTACCCAAAGCATGTTCCCATGAAGGCACTTGAATGTAAGTTTTAATGTTTAAGCAAAGGAGAGGACTGTGATTTTATTTACTATCTTACCTGTCGCAGGGGCACTGATTCTTGAGCGTAACAAACTGTGGTGGTCTCTGCTGCAGATGGCTGAACAAAATGCAAGAGTTGTTCCTGTATTTGAAGCACTTGCAAAGGAAGATCTTTTGACCAACACAGCAGGAAACAGATGTGTCCAGAGGTAAAGCTGGTTCTTCAGGATCAGACTGTACCTACTGTTTCTAGTACAGCTGTTGGAAAACAGATGACCTAGCTCCACACGGCTTCCACTAAGGACACCTCAAGGCAACTGTACAGACATGCAAGGATCATGGGGCCCCAATTCACAGCCTGCTGCCTTTTCAAAGCATTTTGTATACAAATGGATTTATCAGACATACTTAATGTATTTAAGTGGTTTTAATAAAAGACTTCCTAGTATTATAAGGGGTTTTGTTCTGAGGAGGGACTAAAAACAGAACTGCGCTTTTTTTACATATACAGGCTTATTTTCAGAGGCTTTTCAGTCAAGGCTGAGGCCTTGAATATTACAGCCTTGACAAGATTGACACTTTTGGAATATCCTGGTTTTAAGATACTAAGAAAAGGCATTATTCCTGAAGTGTTCACTTGCACCCACTCCATCTGTCTAGATACCGCTGCACTTTCCCCTAGGGGGAAACATGCCATGGGCTGGTTTTCTCTGGAGCATTTTGGGATTAAGGGCAAAATATTAAGAGAATTACAGGTTTGATCTCTGCTAAGATATGGAAGCTAGAGATCCATGTATTTCTATTGCATTCCTCACACCCCTCACATGTATGCTGAAAAGACACCTCACCTCTTGCCTAGTGTAAGAGTTACAAGGAATTCCCTAACAAAAAAACCCCACTAAATTACCACCTTCTCACCCTCACTGCGGTTTACAAAAGAACTGCCCTTTCTTGAGGTTTAAACACTTAACGTAAGTAACTTTGACGGCTGCATACCCACATTTGGCAATGTTAAGACCTGACAAGACTGAGTGCCAGAGTTTGACACAAGCACTGAATAGCTTTGGTCCAAGTTCTCCTGCACAGCTACTGCTATTGGTGGCCGTCCTTTTGTCCGATTCCATACCTCATAACTGGACAGCTTCAGGTGCTCCTAGCCAGACAGGTCTGTGAGCTGCTGCAGGGCCCCTAAAGAGTGCAGGACATCAGTATTGTGCTTCAGCTCCCAGGGTAGAACAGATCATAGAATTGTTATGGTTGGAAGAGACCTCAAAGATCACCAAGTCCAACTGTCTACCTGACACCACCATGCCCACTAAACCATGTCTCGAAGTGCCACATCTAAACGTTTTTTGAACACCTCCAGGGATGGGGACTCCACCACCACCCTGGGGAGCCCGTTCCAATGCTTAATGACCCTTACAGTGAAGAAGTTCTTCCTGATATCCAACCTGAACCTCCCCTGGTGCAACTTGAGACCATTTCCTCTTGTCCTACAACGATGCAGGTTATGGACAATGTGTCTCTGGCCATTCATCCGAGTGCAGCCGCAGAGCTCCATGCTGGATTTAAAGCAGAAGGTAGCTGTAGCACTGACTGTGATAAAGTGCAGAAGGAGAGAGTTCCCCTAGATGCCAGTCTTTTATTCCACTCTCTTTCAAGCCAACAGCGATCAAAAAGTGGACCCCATTAAAGATGTGTCCTTTGCTTCACCCACCTGGAAGAGGGACAATGCGATGTACGTGAGCAAGGTGTGCCATCACGCTGCACCTACTGAATGCACAATGCAGAAGGATTACAAAAGTAAAACATGCAAGAAGCCCTAAACACGCCTTCCCAGGCACCACGTTGGCTAGGTCCACTCTAGAGCACCTTAAAGCAGGCAGGTCGCACAGGTGCTCGGTTTTGGCCCCTGCTACAGAAGCTGAGAGAGGTAAACCTCTGGGTATCATTCAGGTCAACTGGGCAAGTACAATTTCATTAACATTAGGGCTCTAGCTTTTCTTTTCTAAACTAAATGCCTTTTCAGTAATGAGATTGCTAGACTCTCTCTAGTATCCTAAATAGAGCAGAGCTTACGCATGCAGTGGTAGCTTTTTGAACATTTTGGTAGAAGGAGAGGAAATGCTGTATTAAAACTTGGCTTCTCTTTGGAGGATCTCTTTTGCTTTTTTTCTCCTTAGCACAATCATGTAGGTTTTATAAAACAGTTTTATAATAACCTAGATACATTCATAGTACAAACTTCCTGAATTGATGAATTTATTAAGCAAAAAGCTCAGCCTTACAAGTTTTGTCCAGAAACTTATACAAGTTTATCCAAAAATAAATTCTACTACCTCGGACTATTTACAACAAAAATCTAGACCCCTGGTTTTGGTACCTTTTATTTGGGATGAGCCGAGCAGATCAGGAGCCAATCTTTTCAGCTGTCTCTACAGTAGGCAGGTTTCCAGTAACGTGGGCTACAAAACACCTTAGCAAGTGAACCCCTGAAAACTCCAGAGAACTGTGGAAACAAAGGCGTGGATGCTCAGTGCCGGATACTCCTGTGTCTTGGCGTAATGCAAGCAAACTCAGCCACCGGCTGTGTTAAATTACATTTCCCAGGGTGCAGTACAACCTTGGTAAGAGTAAGCGCTTCAGCTACGCCATCGAACAATGACAGCTTGCTGCTGTTAACGCAACTCCAAAGAGAATGGGAAAGCCCATGAGCACATGGCACAGGGACTGCTGCCCGCCTCGGAGAACGGGCCAAGGAAGAAGCAACCTTGCAAATGGAACTCCACTCACTTGCAGAGGAGGAGGAAGAAGGAAAGGGGCGCTTCGCCATCAGCAGCCCACCCTCCCTCCTTGGGGCACAGAGAAGTGCCACCTTGAGAGCAGTCAGAGCCATTTCAGGTAGTTTGCCCTATTGAAATCATCACCTGAAAGGAAACGGCAGCAATGGAGAAGGGCTGTACCTGACCAGGAATAGCTGAGGAAAGCATCCCTGAGTTTTCTCCTTTACAAACTCCTGGATCTCCAGTACGTTCTTTAACAACAGTCCCCTGGAAGCTCGGTCAATTTTTGTTAACACCATCTGTGTGGATCCAGAAAGGGAGGATTAAAAGAAGAAGATTATTTTGCTGCTAGCCTGGAACATCTCTAAGAGTCCTGGACCACCTTGCAAGGCAGGCCGAAAGCTCTGGGTCATAGCTAGTGGGGAAAATGGGATAATACAGTTCACCAAAACACTTCTATAGCCTGCATAAGGAGTGGCCCTTTTCAAGCTCCTCAAGCTGAGCACTGAAAAAAAAGCATCCACTTAATAAATTAAGCAAAAAATCCCTTAAATCCCACTTGCCCCCCTCAACACATTTTAGGCCTCTTTTATTAACAATAAAGGTGAGGGGGTTGCTACTTAGGTAGCACAACTTGCATAAGCTCAGGTAGAGGGCACACACCTTTATAGAGCACCTGTAGCTTATAACCAACACAAGAACAAAGCACTACCTACCACATAAGGAATCCCAAACTCTTCCAGCATCTCTACTGCAATATGATCTGTTTTCTGCAGTCCTACTACACCATCAACTAAGAGAAAAGTCCTCTTCAGGCTGCCAGAAATACAAGCAACAGTAATCACCACCACTATTTATTTCATGCCTGCTCTGCTACTTCCAAATTCATAAGCAAGAACAAGTAACACGGGATCTGGGGACAGGAAAAGCCAAGCAAAGCCATGCGTGGGAGCGGAGGGTCAGCATGGAGCAGCACCTCAATCTTTTCTGCTGATTTGATCTGTCTAAGCATGAATGAGTGACATCACAGAAGTTCCCAGGGAAATGACGTCAGAACTAATCAATACTACCACTGGAAGCAGCTACCCCTCCTGCATTTTTTTACCTAACTACATGACACTGTATATAGGTGTCTGGCTTTCATTGCTCCCTGGAGATACAGTTTAGTCCCTTACTTGCACCGTTCCTGCAGATAGGCCTCCACCATCTCCACAAAGTCTTGCGGGGCACGGTAGCCGTATCCTGGCATATCCACCAGAGTAAAGTACTTCCCTACTTTGAAGAAATTCATCTTCTTGGTGTGGCCCTGGGGAGAGGATTTAGGCAAGATTAAGGAAGGGAGTGGTTTTAAAAAGTTGCTTTAAGCAGTGGACTAGAAGCTGCCCTGCAAAAACATTGCTGGGCACCTTTCTCACCCCAGAGAAGGCTGCAAAAATGCTACTGTTGCTTTAAGCTGCCTAGTCTCCTACCCCTGTAGCAATCCTATGTGGCTCTATCCTTAAAACAGACTAAAAATACCTTCCCCGGTCTCTGTTCTTGGTTCTTCCCAAAGGACTTCACGGCACATCTGTGCATCTTGTATGACTCTTCTGTTGCGTGGGCTAGCCCTGGCTGAGGAGCTAAGCAGGGCTCTTTCCACCTTTTCCTTTGCTAGAGCAAGGCCTGCACCAGCCATGAGCTGGCAGCCACCACGGCCAGCCTTGAGCTGGCAGCCACCACGGCTGGCTCGTTCTCCGGCCGCTTCAAGTTACCCAAGAGGACGTTTCCTCCCGCCCTTCTCAGCCCTATCCTCGGGGTTAGTGCCAGCTTCCGACCAAGAGGGAGGGAAGTTATAAATGTCACTTACCGGAGTTTTTGACACTCTGACCTCCACTTCTGGAGACAGTGAAAACAACGCCCGGATTAAAGATGATTTCCCCACATTGCTTCGGCCGATGAAGCACACCTGCAGCAGGAGAGGCAGAGAGAGTACTTCTACACCTGCCCACCTCCCCTCACCCAAG
>NW_009612312.1:0-14980 GCF_000690535.1 Cariama cristata
GGTTTGATTGTGTATATATAATCCTTCAGACACAAACCGTTGACCAAGTCTGGGTCTAGGAGTGGATCCAGCTGGACCTAGACTCCTCTCTGAGAACAAGTTTAGAAAGCAAGGGGGTCCTCTCTGAACCTCGTGACTCAATGGAAGGATGTCCTTGGCAGTTCTGTTTGAATTTTCCCTCTGTACAGCAAATACTGGTGTGCCTCCACAGACAGCCTGTGCCCGTTTTCTTGTCACCCTATGCCTATAATCCCTTTACAGTGCATCTTGTGTCCCTGATTCAAGACCTCTGCTGCCATACCATGCCTATATTCCTCTACACTCCATCATTACCTCAATGTCATAAATATTTCGTTCTGCACAGAATAACTACTGGTTATTACAGTGTTTATGAAATTATGGTTATACCATAGACAGATTAACAAAAGTAAAATAAATTAGGCTTAGCCAGCTGTTCATTAGATAAAAAATCTCCTACATCTAACAAACTAGAACAAAGTGGCAGACAATGCAAGCTTGACCAACCTCAGGCCTAAGGAGCAGCAAACCCAGTATAAAGGCTTTGGCCTGTTGCTAGCAGTGCTAATACTATATGAACTCCACCTCAAAGGATCCAGAGGAATTTCTGGATCATGGTAGAAAGTTCTAAATGGTGAAAAAATCTGAAAAGTGGAGAAAAAATATATAAAGTTCTCTGGTTTCAAACCAAAGTTTGCAGTGTGTTCTAAAGTGCTGCCTTGCTGCAAGTGTGAAGAAGTTGTTGCTGTGACATTTAGAGAGCAAGCATCCATAATTAAAAGATTAAACTTGATATTTTTTTCCAAGGTAGAACTTGAAGGACTGAAAATTCAACAAGACTTGATTAATCACATTGACAATGTCGACAGAAAAGCCTTTTAGGCACTATATTTGGTGTAGGTATGAATCACAAGCAGCAAAATGTACATACAGTTGCAGAAAATGTACAAAAGCTATTGTTTTGAAAGTTATACAGCCTGAAGTGGCTATCCTAACAGAGCCATTGTTGGATAACAGTGTTCAGCAGTGAATTAATTACATGGCTAAATATGTCAACATATTTATAGGGGTGGTCCTTGGTGCATCTGTTCCAGCACACTCAGTGGAAAATTTACTAGAAACATCTCCAGAGGCAATCCAAGATTTGTATGCCTAAAGGGACTGATCTCTATCAATCTGCTCTAACGGTGCTAAGGCAAGATAAGAGCACCTTGGCCACACAAGTGAAGAAAATTAAACCTAACTACTCTTGGGTTCACTCTTCTGCAGTCCACAAAATTCTTGCCCCTAAGATCATACTTGGAAACTTGTATTAACAGATGAAAGATGTGGCTTTCCATAAGGTCGTCAGAGAATTTTTGACTTACTGGCATTACTTCATGGTTAGGCTATGATTTCTTCTTTTGTGAGCAACTTTTCTTTGCCATCAGCCGATGAGGCTGTCAGCAGAGAAGGTCGAATGTGATTCTTCGAACCAGACTGTAAGCTTTTCTAATGACTAACATTTGTCCTTTAGCTGGTGATACCTTCAAAAATTCATTTTGTGTGCTACACCTAATCTACCTTCTTGACAGCTCCAAGCACCTAAATGAGCAGAACTTTCCTCTCCTGAGGCTGAAACCAAATCTTTGTTTACATGTAACTTGATAAAGCATTCATCAAAAAACTTTAAGACGGCTATTTCCTAGGCATATAAAACAAGTTTATCTTGTTTAAGATCTTATTGACAGAAACCAAAACCAGTGTCTGAGAATGTTATGGACCTGATGCCCAGTAGTAGAATTGTTTTCCTGATGGAATGGGAAAGAAGTGCTTATCTCTTGATTTATCTAGCTGTTATTGGCTGCTTTATATGGGTGGATCATTTCAAAGTGAAGAGTAAATGTCTCTTAAGATTATGCTTTCTGATTGACTTTTTATTTCCTAGAAGCTCAGAAATGTTTACTGTTTCTGAATAAGAATCCAAGTTTCTTTGTAAAAGCCCTGGCAATTCTCATTCTATTTCTGTCTTCTGAATCAGGCTTCTCTTCCGTCACAGTGCCAAAGAAACTATCTTGTTAATATTTTTGGTCAAAAATGACTATAGAGTAAGTATTCCTGCAGATTTATCTATGTGTAGAATACCTTATACTGTCTGCAAAGATTTACCCATCACCATGTTCTTATGGTGTTTTGAAGTGTTGTCCCTTTAAAAAGATTTTCCTACCTTCAAAAGGCTATACTACATTTCGTTTTTATTTCCAGTATTGTAAGAATCCCAAGAGAATTCCAATAAAATATTCTCTCCTCTACAAATAGAAACTTCCATTTCAAAAAGCTTGAGAACTCTTGTTCTGCTATGGCTACAGTCAGCTTTGTCTTCTACTAGAGCTAATTTAGCATTTAGAGGGCAATCTCTCAGTCTGCGCAAGTACACAGAAAGAAAATCTTACAAGGAATGAAACTCCAGACTCTGACACAGCTGTACTGAATGCCTCTTCTGTTCTGCCAGACTAGTTTAGCTATCTTGCTTTTTCTTCTATGCAGGCTGAGAAGTCCAAATCTAATTAAATAGCAGAGAAAAACGAGACATGCAATTGATCTGTGAGAGGAGAAAGGAGAATAAATTAACATTGAGAATTTTAAACTAAAAGGTAATTTCAGTATATCTATCAGATTGGCATTTGAGGCAATCCATTTGTTTTGGAAGCCATTTTTACAGTTAGCCAAGAGATAATCCACCATTTCCCCCCCCTCCATGCTTCTTCCTTTCAAAAGCAGAAATCAAATACTCTTGATACACCTTCAGATTTTATCCTGCAGAGGAAAACAAACAAAAAAAGCTTTCCTAACATCCCATTTTCTTGTCCTTGCCATGTATCTAATATTCTCCCACAAGACACATATCCTTGTCAAGACCTTTTTTATTCAGCTACATTTTATGTAATTTCTCTTCATGAAGTGCCACCTGGCCTCTTAAATTTGGCTTTGGCAGAGTTCTTTGAATATTCAGATAAGGTATACATACCCATTGAAGGGCCAAGTCTGAGTTTCATGATTCTTACTGAGAAGGGGAGAATGAGATTAGAAAAAGCTTGAACTGCCCTTCGTATTATCACATTGTCATGTTCAAAGAATATTTAATATGTAAACACAATCAATCTTATTCTGATTATAGTCTGCAGCAGTATCTTTACAGATTATACAAGCAGGTGTACAGTGCACTTCATAGTCTCATTTTAAAGGGGCTGTAATTCTGTATCTGCTTAACGAGTCTCTGCTCTGACTCAAAGTGCATCAACATGCAAATAAGGACATAAATCTTGAGGAGAAGGATATGCAACAGAAACTTGGCTGTAAATGAACAAAGTTTCACAATCAGTCAAATATGCAGTATTACTCAGTATTTGGTACATCACAGCTGCTTCTAGTCTCTCTAATCTCAGCATGTTCAATGTGTCCAGAGCTTTTATTTGACTCACTCATGACTTACGATCAGAGATGTCATGAGACGCAGTTAAGCAGTGCAAATTAAGGCTGGTTGGGGATGCTGTTAGGGCTGTGGTAAATCACACTCTTCCAAAGGTTTGATGATATCCCCTTGTAATGTCATAATCTCAGTGTCAAATATTATCAAATCTTCAAAGCTATGGGGCATGATGAATTGCCTCTGCCTTCCCTTGTATCTTTTAGAATAGGATATTTTGTAGGCCTCACAGGCTTTCTTCAGCAGTTTATGCTGTGAACACAGCAGGGTCTTTTGGTGCCTTAAGTAGGTTAACTGGGCACCGGTATTAGTGAACTTTTTAAAACGTAGACCTGTTTATTTTTCAGGACTTCCAACAAGTCATATTAATTCATTTAGAGGTGGAGGCAGAGCACAAATTCTACTTCATATGGAGAAAATATGCAAAAGTATCATTTTCTTCTGCCCTTGAAAGGAAAAAAGCTTCTATTTTAGTGATATTCTGAGATGGGTTAGATGGGTTATGCAAAAATCAGCTGGAAAATGGGGGGAAAGGCCTTTATTCTCTCCCTCTAAGGAAAGGAGAAAGAAACACAGATGTCTGCTGCAACTGTAAGAATGAGATATTAGCAAGGCTGAGTTACATATGCAATCGGCGAATCATGCTAGAAAGTGGTGCAGCCTGTTATTGAGGAGCATGTGAGTACTGGCCTTTGGAACCAGAAAGAAAAACAGACTGGAAGAAATTCTGAGCTATAGAGCACATATATCTTTGATTTTGGGAATTTTCCTAAAGACCACTGTTCAGTTCACCTTCAACTCCCAAAGGAATGTTAGAAATTCTTCCTGAGAAATTCTATAATGTCTCACTATAGGCCATGTTTTAATGTATATGGTTTTATTTTGAATGTATCTTAATTGCTTTTTTCATGTGATGAAGTTGCAAAACTACTAACTAGAACTGAGACTGAGACAAAATGATGGATGTTATCAGATTGAGGTTATAAACATCTCCATTCAAAAGAAGGAAAACGTTATTTTTCTGGTAGTAATCCACAATTAAATATTTTACATGAACATCAAAAGACACTAGTGAGATATTCTTGTGAGTACAGAAAAAAGGTGAGCTGTTACTAAGGAGGCTGCCAAGATGTACAACACTTGCAATGATGTGCATTGTTAAATGACATTTCAAAATACTTAGGTAGATGCATACAGAATAGTAGAAGACCTCTGTAGTCAGCTTTCCACCATAAGTGATGAATTCTTATTTCTGCTAATGTGGGTCTCTACTGAAAATCAGAGAATAAAAATATAAACCCTAGAGTAATCCAACATGAATTGTTAATTTTGATTAGACTCATGATAATATAACACATCTTCAAGGGAACAAGGTAGCATTCTTCAGACTATACTTTACACTTCGCGAAGACTTTCGATGGCTGGATATTTGGTATTGGTTTTTGATGATTTGGATAAGCTCTTTATCTATTCATTAGGCTGTTGAATTCTCCATATGTATGTCCCACTATGCTTCCCTTGCTTAAGGAAAAATCTAGCACTGGTTCTTGTCTTCTTCAGAATACTTCTGTGGTGCAGTGTCTCTGCTATTTCTTCCTAGAACTAGGAACTCAAGGTCTACTTGTCTTAGTCCTACAGATCAACTACTCTACAGGTTTTCTAACAAATTAAAGAACAGACTTCTCTTGTGAGTTTACAGTCACTAACATCATTGGTGGTGTATGTGTATATGGAAGAGTAGAGATTTGCCTTGGTAGTTTAGATCATAAATAACTCTTCCACAGAAAATTTAAAAATAGCAGAAAACCCTCTAATCTCTAAAATAAAGAGAATGGCTTATCTTTATGTTATCATTTTATTTATATTTGAGCTGGTGTAGGTGTTTGAATTTGAGATCAGCCTCTAAAATTGAGTCCCAGAAACTCAGCCAGAAATGACTACAAAGACATAGTTTTTAAGACTTTTAAAGTTTGTCTACAACTGGAGATTATGAGGATGGAAAGGTAAATTTACAGTACAGCTAAATCTGCATCAAAAATGAAGAAAGTAACTAACACGAAAACCAATGTAAAGATTAATAGTTTTGGTGTTGGTGTCATCATTGTGTGTTTCGTCCGATCCCCCTCACACCCACAATGATGTATCTTTTGGGTTACTAAATTTCTAGGTGGCTTTTCTTGCTTTCTTATGTACTAAATAGGTAGCAATGCTTTGTATTATCTTGCTCATCACAGAGAATATGAAAAAAAAAGTCACCTCTGAAGTACTATTTTGGGCATCTGCTGCTTGTCACATAAAAAGTAACTTGGTTGAAACGAAATGCTTTTATTATAAATGCTTTACAGTGCTAGCATCTCTTTGTTTCGTTGTCTTATGTAAGACTCACTGAGACCAAATAAATGTGGTGTGCATATGCCGTTGCACATATGAGCTCACATTGCCAGCTTTGGCTCTTGGTAACTTAATTTCTTTCTTAGGTAATGATTCAGTAGTGAGAAGGGAAAATCTGATGGAAATGTTACCCATCAGAGGATTCTGCACCAATGACAGAGGTGATTTTTTGTGGATTCATGTTGTTATTGCCAGCATTGTAATGTTGCATTATCTAATTTATAGTTTCATTATTGCAGCTGGTCAGAAATATATTTTGGTGGAAAATGAAGTTTCTGCATACACACATACACAAATGGTAAGCAAATTCCAACTTTCCACTGCAAGAGTTGCTAGAAATATTTTTTTAGGTCAATTTCACATCAGCCTGAAAAATATGACTTGTGAATTGATGCAAAACATTTTGTTTTAAAACACTTAATCAAAATATTAAACTGCATTTCTTTGCCAGTATTTATCTCAATCAGACTGTAGTTTGGTCATGAGTTCTTTTCAAGAGCCTGTAGCCCCTGAAAAAGAGAATCCCTCCATAATGAATGCAGACTTCCCTCTCACAGGTCGGGAATTCAGGAGATCCATGAAGCTCTTAGTACATTTTGAACCTGGCTTTTAGAAGAGCACAGAGAAATTATACTCCTGTACTAAAGTTCTCATAAGAAAATATACCAGAATATTTAAACAATGTTTTATGTTGAACTGACTAGAAAAGAAGAAGAAACATTTTCATTTTGGGATGAGATTTATTTTTACTAGAAATGTTAGAAATTAAACTCTCATGTTTTCAAATCAAATTGTTGAGATTATGCATATGAAATCTCATTTTTTTCATTTTTTACCCCATATTGGAATAAAACTCAAAGTCAAAATTCTCCCAAAGTTCTCCCAGACATAATTTCTGAATTTTCTTAGCAGAGAAACAGTAGGATAAAAAATTAAGAAAGGAAAAAATGTAGGACAGAAACATAATGAAGACAAAGTTTGTATGCAGTTTTTTGTAACTGACAGTATGTTAAACTTGGACCTGTCACTTTACTCTAAAATAAAGTCCTCCTTTCATATTTTAAAATATCCTCTTGTTGCTGTTGCTAGTACTATCTATTGGAGGATTTCATCAGACAAAAGAAAAAGAAAGATGGAAGTCAGCTGCTAAAGTTCCTGTGTGCCTATAAAAAGGGGCCCGCCTTTCCTTAGGACAGTATACCAAAATGGATCAGGTATTTTTGAGAACAGCTAATAGACCAAATAGTTCTGAAAAGTAGGAAGTCAAATCGGAAGCTCAGTCTAACAGATGAGGTTCGGAACCATCATTATTTTAGGAGTGTGGGTCTAATGAGGAGCACAACAATAAAATCCCTTAATTAAATGGACAGTTTTTGAAAATCAGAGGGCAGACATTCAAAGTAAATGGCATCCAGTTATGTATGTGTAATTTGCATACCTATTTCTTTCACCTTGTACAATTGTATGTTCTCTGTGGTTGAGGAATTATTATATTCTTTTTTTGTTGTTCCTTTTTAATTTGAAAATGTTTTCTTCCTATGTCTATTGATATTTTTAGGGTTTACTTTGCAGTAATGTTAGAAACTCCAATGGACATCGCCTCATTTTGCTATGTATTACAAAATAATAATGTAGGCATAGAAGTACAATTGCATGTTCTCTGTGGTTATATTATATGTTATTATATTCTTTTTTTGTTGTTCCTTTTTAATTTGAAAATGTTTTCTTCCTATGTCTATTGATATTTTTAGGGTTTACTTTGCAGTAATGTTAGAAACTCCAATGGACATCGCCTCATTTTGCTATGTATTACAAAATAATAATGTAGGCATAGAATGGAATCTTCTATTCCCACAGATATTAGAGGAAAAGAATTAGAAAGAAGATTCTTTCATTGAGGAAATAATAGTATTTCCAATGCAAAAACATTTATTTTCCCTGCTCTTGTCATTGTTGACATTGTTTCTGTGTTGAATGTTGAACAGAGGCGTAAGTGGTTGCAGGTGTATAGTTCAGGAAGATGGTTGAAAAGTATGTATATATAGAGAAAAACAATTAATGTAGGCAACACATTCATAACTACATAATGCTGTCTTTTGAGATGTTATCAATCTTTGACCTATTGTTACTGTTCAAGGCTGGACCAGCACTTAAAGCAGATGGCAGATGCTCTCTATTAACCCCTTCCTTTCCCAAAAAGGGTACAAGAAGAGAAAAGCAAGAGAGACTTATGGGTTGAAAAATCAAAACAACTTTAATAAAACAATAAAAATGAAAAAGACTATTAATACTAATTAATACTAACTAATTAATACTAATACTACTAATAATAGAAATAGAAATACACAAAACCAATACTGAGCTTCCCATGATGACCACAGGACCATGTGCTGTGCCGCAGCAGCTTGCAGTGCTCACATGGTAGAGTGGGCACCCAGATATCCTGGATTGGACTCAGCAGCAGACAGGAACCGGGTTCAGGAATGCACAGATCAAGGTCAGAGGCAGGAGAGTGAGCAGAGTCCACAAGGATGGCGGCCATGAGGCCAAAAAGATCTGACCCGCCCATGATCCTGTAGCTTTATACTGAATGTCCATGTGGATGGGATGGAATACTGCATTGGTCAGTTCTTGCTCACCTGTCCCGTCTGCAGCTTCCTGCAGGTGTGACCCTTTTATGCCTCCCCATGCATGGACCACAAGAAAGCCCTCAGTGACTCTGGTTCCCATAGGAACAAGTACATATGGGCCTTTCTGCATAACAATCGCACTGCTACCCCAGCAACAACTACAGACATCAAGTGCCATCAACTCTAAAAGCAGGCACTGCCTGAAAAGCATGTAGTCCGCTTCAGACAGTGCACTTACTTAGCAGAAATGTAACTAAAGGAAAATCTACTGAAAAGAGAATTGGTCCTGTTTTAGTCAAACTGGGACACCTATGGTTCATTTTGTCTTGGGAAAGGTAATAAACTTTAATAAACCAGCTGATGTAGCTGGAAAAAGCAGATATGCTTTCAAGCATGCAAGTTTTCAGGATGTGAAGAAGAGTTTATATCTGTTTTCTCTAACTGTGTCAACTGGTCTAATGAAAGAGGTCATTTCTTCCTATAAATCTGGCCTTACTTATATCCTTAAAGACAGTTAGGATAACATTACTAGATTGTTTCTTAGCATGCTAATAATTTCCTCCAAATATCCCAAGTTTGGCTAGGTACTATACTGAATTTTCAAGTCCAAGATACATTCCTTTTGCAAACTGTAGATTTGGTTTAGTAAGCCTGATGTATCCCACTATTGACTACAACTATTAGATGAGAATATGGATCATAGTCCATCTTGAATTTCTCTGCTGTAAAGGAAATATCAAATATGTTGTTCTTAAATGATTGAACATCTGAATTTTTGGGGCAATAATATTTGGCAATAACATTGAGTGTTTCCCTGTCTGTTATCAAAAGAAGTGCCTATATACATATCAATATATTTGTTGTAAGAATTTTAATAAATCTTACAATTTAATTTTATTCAGTTTTTGAAAGGAGACATATAGTACTGAGAGAGAGAATGAATGTCCTTGGCAGATAATACTAACCTGGAAATAAATGAATTTGAAGAAATAAAACAGAAAGAGGGATCATTAGGAAACCAGCAAGCTGTTGAAAGAACAGTCAGCCAGGCACTGTCATAAAGATTTGAAATGCTGCAGTGTTTTCTTTTATGGCAGTTCGCATTCAGAAAGGTCATGATGGTATGGAGGATGAAGGGTTATTTTTTATGATCTCTAGTAATTTAAAATAGTGTAAACAAATAAATCCTAAGAATGAGAAAATGTTTATTAGCCTTCAGAGATTTTGCAAGAGTTTAGTTAAGTTACTGAAGTGCTGTGAGTGTCATAGAAGGCAATGAGAAGATCAGCAGCTATAATCATACCATGTAGATTTTAAGACCTCAGAGAAATGTTAACACAAATTCCACACAATAATAAAAGCAGAAATCTAAAATCAAGGTATTATTACATAAAATGTTTCCTGAGTTAATAGGCAGGGTGGAAAGAGGGTAGGGGTTACAAAATAGGTAGCATTTCTATGCAGGAAAGGAAGGAAGAAGGAGACACTTGATAAACACATGGGGTCAGACAATCTGTGGAGGGCGTGGTAATGTTCTATTGATTTAATTTTCCACAGCCTCTCTCTAACAGAACATTACTGTGGGCAATATTGGTGGCAGCTTCCTGCTTCTATCAGTTAAAAAAAAAAGTTGGTCGTGTTTCAAAACAGTCAAGGAAGTCAGTAGTAAAAGGTCCCTGTTTTGAGCATGCGTATAGGTTCAGGCAGTTGATGAGCTGTAAACACTTTTGTCAAAAATAGGATTGGCACTGGCAGATCCCCATTCCCCAAATATGTAAAGAATATTTAAGTCCCACTTCAACTTCCTAAGCAAAATCCTAAGGTCTTGAGTTCTCTGACTGTAGCCAATGATTGGTCATGCATTTAACATTAGTGGTTTGTTTAAGCATCTGTTGAATATTCTGCCATCTGCCTGTAAAAGTGTTGTGGTCAAAATGTTTACAAAACTACCTGCAGAGAAAAGGAGGAAATTTCTTGAGATCCTCTTACTTCTCCCTCATGTGCCACTGCTATCAACCATCCTTCCTTAATTTGGGCAAGTTTTAAAATTATTCGTAATGTGGAATGACTAAATTCTTATGAGTATAGAAGGATGATGCTAACCTTTACAATTTTGTTCTGGAAACAGGGAATATCTAATCTTCTATTAAACTCACGCTACTAAACCAAGCATAACAGGTATATTATGATACTGTGAGTATAATAAGCAAGAAAATAATCTGAGATACAAATTTCACAGCTAGGTTCAAGGATTTCTTATAAATCAGGTTTGAAAAGATGGCAAAATATAGAGGTGTTTGTCTATATTTTTATTGTAGGAGATGGTTATTATCCACAAATAAATTATGAGTGATAAAAAAGACTAGGTCTATGAACAGAGTTACAGTTTTATCTTGAACAAGTAGAAACTACAGCCTCTAAGGCTGTACCCACAATACATACTGTATTGTTTAGATTTCATATAATTTTTTTTTAAAGAATGAAAAGCTCTTAATGGATTTTTAATACTGAGTTTTGTATTTTTTTGAGCTTATAGTTTTTATTGACATCAAAATGGCTGTGGTGAGTTGACCTTGGCTGGCCACCGGCTGCCCACCAAGCCATTCTATCACTCCCCTGTCAATAGGACAGGAGGAGAAAATATGGCAAAAATCTTGTGAATCGAAATAAGGACAGGGAGATCACTTAGTAATTAATCTCACAGGCAAAACAGACTCAATTTGGGGAAATTAATTTAATTTATTGCCAATTACTTGTAACAGATTAGGATAGTGAGAAATAAGCACAAAACAATGAAAATCTTCCTACCACCACTCTCTTCTTCCCAGGCTCAGCTACACTTCTAACTCTTCTACCTCCTCCCCTTGACTGACACAGGGGACAGGGAACGTGCATTGCAGTCAGTTTATAACACTTTGTCTCCACCTCTCCTTCCTCTTCATGCTGTTCTCCTGCTCCAGCATGGAGTCCCTCCCATGGGATACTGTCCTTTCATGAACTTCTCCAATATGGGTCCTCCCCACAGGCTGCAGTTCTTCATGAACTGCTCCAGCATGGATCCTTTCCACAGAGCGCAGTCCTTCAGGAACAGACTGCTCCAACATGGGTCCCCCATGGGCCACAGGTCCTACCAGAAAACTTGTTCCTATATGGTCTCCTCTCCACAGGCTGCAGCTCCTGCCAGGAGTCTGCTCTGTCACGGCGTCTCCATGGGGTGCAGCTTCCTTCAGGGCATGTCTACCTGCTCCGGTGTGGGGTCCTCCCTGGGCTGCAGGTGGGGATCTGCTCCAGCGTGGGCCTCCGTGGGCTGCCGGGGGACAGCCGGCCTCACCGTGGGCTGCACCAGGGGCTGGGGGGAATCTCTGCTCCGGGCCTGCAGCACCTCCTCCTCCTGCTGCACTCACCCTGGGGGTCTGCAGAGTTGTTTCTCTCACAGTTTCTTACTCCTCCCTGACAGATGATGTGCAACCTTTTTTACCCCTTCTTCAATATGTTATCCCAGAGGTGCTACCACCATTGCTGATGGGTTCGGTCTTGGTCAGTGGTGGGTCTGTCTTGGAACCGGCTAGCATTGGATCTGCCTGGCATGGGGGAAGTTTCTGGCATCTTCTCACAGAAGCCACCCCTGCAGCACCCCCCTCTCTGCCCCCCCGGCCTTGCCACTTTTAAGAGTTTGTCTATGCTTAAAGTTTATTCTTTAATAAAATAGAAATACAATGTTTGTGGTATCACTGCTCATTTCAACAGACAGGATTATGCTGTTATAACTAGAAGATGATGGCTCAAAATGAGGAAAAAACACATAAACTCCCAGAAACAAAGCTCCTATTTTCATGCAAATGTCTCTAGTAACAAAAAGATTTAGAAAAAGAAAATTGCAGAAAGCCCGTGACGTACAGATAGTTTTACTGGAAGAAAAGATTTTTTTAAAGTGTCATCTGGCCTCTAGGAAGAATTCATCTGAGTATACTTAAAGCTTTCAAACAGGATGTATATCAGCAGAATGTCCATATTGTGTGAGCAGGATTGTATTCTGTGAATTTTGCAATATCCAAACAGGAAGTAGTAAGAGAAATTTAGATTTTGATGTTTTTCTAATCTGAAAAATTGTAAGGGCTTGTTAGCAAAATAAAACGCTAAAGGGGAGGCATAGGAAAGAGCTCATTACTGGATAGGTTTAGGAGGCAGTGGTGTGTTGTAAAGAACCTGGTCTGTATTTAGTTAAGCACTGACAGTTTTCTCTTTGAGTTCACCTCATGTCACTTCTGCTGAATGTATTAGCCTCCTTTTCAGTTATACTGACCCTTATTATCCTGAATATAAAAATGCTAAAATGTTGGGGTTTTTTTAGCGGACTACTGCTTGTATTTTCAGCTTAGTGTCATCATACAATCATGACAACAGTGGTACCTTGTTCTGAAGATTTTTGAAATTAAATGTTTGAATTTATGCTGAATCTTTATCAGAAGTAATTTACTTAAGAGCAGAGAGAAGAGATTGTTTTTTAATATTTTTTTTCTTTTACAGCCAAGGTATGTGATAATAATCTGCCCTGACTAGAGTCTTTTATGTACTCCTGTTTCTTCTTCTTCTGTTAAGTATAATACCGCTGAATGCACAATTTGCCTAATTCAATGGAAATCGGTAGAGACATGGGCCACTATTTTTCTTTCTCATGTGCTCTTGGAGACAACTAAACAGAAATCCACTAAGACGTCTTTCAATGCCTATGCACTTGCATGGTTTTAATTTGGTCAAAATTCAGTACAATGTTTTTACCCATTCCACACCACTGCATTATTGATTTCTCTATATATGTTCCTGAAAATATAGTTCTCTGACTTGCATTGTGTGTCAGAAATCGGCTCTATTCTATTGAAATCAATAGCTACTCTCCTATAAATCTAAAATTGAGACGACAATAATTTTACTAAAAATTTTTTTAAAAAGCCTCTTACGGCTGTGCTGCTGTGTTTGGCCACTCTTGTAGGCCAGCCCAATGAGGGCAAGTATGCTAGCCTGCTTCCTTCATGCCTACCCTGCAATACTGACTGTCTCATGGGCATTGAGCAGTCTTGGGAATAAGACATGGCCCGTGAAACTTGTGATATCTGCAGCAAAGAACTTTTAGGAGCAGTCCCATTGGACTTGTTTTCCTCAGCTCCATTGCGGGATACATATTCTTAGCCATCCTCATTAAGAGAGGTTCATAGTTTATTCTGATTATTATATCATACTTCAAAACCTCACTGATGACTATAGCTGATTTATGCACAAACACTGCAGACAGCAGTCTTACATATGATGGCCAAATGTTTTGGAATTGCAGCCTCTGTCTCCAGGGCAAAAACAATGCTGTGCTCACAGCAAACAGTGTTAACATTCATTGAGTGGGGATACCTGTATCATCACATCAGCTAGCTGTCCAAGTTGTTTGTGTCGCCACTTTGATGACCAGAGTATTCATCTGGAGTTCAACCATTCTTTCTTGCAAGCTGTTAAATGTACCTTCTGGTGATTCAAGACCTGCTAGTGCCGCCTATAAGATCAAGCCAGTCATGAAAGTCACTGTAACATGATGTGCATTTTTAACATCTCTTCAGAGGTTGGCTACAGGGCAGATACATTACTGTTCCCAGCCCTGTGATGACCTTAGATATGGCTGGATGTAGCTTAAATGTAAGAAAAGCCATATGCCATCAGCACATATATCTACTGGGTCACCCACTGCTGTCTCTCAGAATTTCTCTTAAGATCTGCACCTCTTCCTGAATTTCTGAGAGCTGTCCAGGGATTTTGCTTCTGCATGTACCTACAGAGCTGCCACGGTAGAGTGAAAATGCAGCCCATGTGAGTACGAAATTAGTGCCTGGAATATTTTTGTGTTATAGAAATGAAAGCGCAGTAAGATTCTTTCTATATCTATTACCAAGTTTGGAGAGGGAAAGTATCCTTAATGTTAAATTTTATGTTTGTATATATGAGTTCTGTTTTTTGCCACAATGCCTTATATACAAAAATCAGATGAGTGCTGAAGATTAATACTTGCAAGTAATGAAATCTGAAGAATTCTAAACATGATTCATGAAGAATTATATTTATGGTTTGTAGGCACTTTTAAATAACTCATCTCATGCACCTCATATTTGTTCTGCAGACAGCTGTTAAGAAGACTTAATGCTGCTTTCTGCTTTAATCATATTTCTCCTTCCAGACACAAATTAGTTTAAGTTTTGCAAATAAGTAATCCAATAAGCTTTGGGGAGCTTCCAAGTGCTAACACCAGCTGAGGTATTGTACTTTTAATAAATAAGAGTTCATAATTAATATAGAATTATGGGTTTTTTCCCACTTTGAGGATGAACAAATGGATTTGGACAGAAGAAAACTTTTCTGCTCTCTTTTGAAGCCTCCTGCTAGGTTCAAAACACACATTTGGGAGTTTTGAGATGTCCAGATGTGGTCCTTCAGCCTC
>NW_009612312.1:15011-22454 GCF_000690535.1 Cariama cristata
CTTTCCCTCCTGGTGCAGAGATGGGAGAAATCTAGCTGTCCTGTTTCTTTTGGTGAGCACTTGCCTGAAACAACTCTGAAGTAGAAGCAGCTTCAGGGTGAGATGCTGGGATGGGAAACCGAGATGAGAAAGAGGGAGAATTGGGATAAAGAACTAGGAAGTAAATAAGGAGGCAGAGGGGAAAATGGAAGCCATCAAGCTGTATCAGCTGAATCTCCTTGATGGCATGCATCCCCTGATGGGCCAATTACTTCATCTCAGCAGCAGGAGACAGACATTTTCTGTGGATCCCAGGCTAGTAGTACTTTAATGTTGCTGAAACTTGTCAGGTGGCTGCACATAGCACAGCTGTGTTCAGAGATACGATTTCTGCCTAACTGTGATTGAAAACCACTCATCCATGGAAGATGTGGTACAAAAACAGACCAGGCAAGCTTTCTTTGACAAGCAAAGTAGTCTGCAACAGATGAGCAAATCCTGATTCCTATATTTGCTGGGAGGCTGAGGGGAGGGAGAAACAGTGACTCCTCTATGCCTGTACTAGCAAATTAATGAGTCCAGGGCCTCTTTGTCTAGCTCTGACGCCAAATGCAGATGGGATGGCATATCATGGTAACTGCACACCAAAGATCACACCAAAGCAAGGTGGCTACACCTAAATCTCCTAATGGAGCAGTCCTTGTCTTCTGCTGTCCTTGAACTGTGCCTGACATTGTCTGGGAAAGAGGTAGGTGGTGTGGGCCAGGACCCACACCTGTGAGAGAGCAAGAGCAGGAAGGTAAGCAACATGAGTGTCTACAGGCATATGCTCAGCCTGTGCCCTAGCCTCTTCTTGATGAACTCATATGGAGATTTTCAGCAAGGGTCATGACTGCTGGGATCTTTTCTCCTTAGTGATGGTATCAGATGTGTGTCCCTTGATTACATGCCCTAAAATACAGACTTGCCATCAAAAGTGTATTTAAATGCTTACATCACTGAAGTGCTGTAAGTATACTCCCATGCATGGACAGATGTGAAGAGTAGAAAAATTATTTTAATCATCTTGCTAGGTTGTTACACCTAGGTTGTGTGCACCCTTTATTAAAAGCGAAAAAACTACTTATATACAGGCTGCATGTAGAAGAGCAGTATATTTATTTATAGCTATTTGTTTTGTTGAAGGGGGTGTTTTGCCTAATTAAAAGCAACTCCCATGCAATGTTAGATAAAGTAAACACACATGGAGCTTTAAGAAAATATGTCCTCCTAGCCCATAAATCTACACTATTGCGTCATAGGTTCAGTTGCAGTTGCTAGAATGCAGTTCTGCAACTTGTTTAGTTGAAACAGTTTGTGCAGTGTATTTTACAGGGTAGCAGAACTGAATATTTGAATGCATACTTATTTTGTATGCAGTACTTGATAAGAACTTTCAAGTGTGAGTTGTAGTAAAGCAATTATTAATTGCTGCCTTTCAAACTATTTGGTAAGAAAGCAAATTTCTGTGAGCAATGGCTTACTAAAGGGCCAGTCAATGACATTACTTCAACAAGATCTCAGACAGGACTAATGTATATCACAGAGTTTTCTAAAACTACAGAACACTGAGACGAGAGGTTGCTCTCTTCTCCTCACTTTTTGTGTGTCCTTCTTTGTTCACAAAGAAAACTTCTGTTTTGACCTGATATGGAAAGTTTTAGGAACATACTTATTGAAAAAGAGCTTTTTTACAAACCTTTTAGAGTGTTTTTGGAAGATTCGGGAAAAATATGGTTTCCTGGAAAATACTTTATTTAAAATATTTTAGTTATTTCATAAATACTTAGAAGAGCTTCTACGGTATGTTTATTTGCAATATTTGCAGTTTAACAGAAGGTTTCTGTAAATAGTTGGATGGTTAATTTATAAATAGTCACCTGATGGTATTGTTGGTTTCTAAAATAAGAAAACTCAGTTGAGACTGTTTATTTAAATTGTGCTATAACTAATTATATAGCAATGTGAAACTGTTTCGCTAACAAAAAGAAAAAAGTTACTTTTCAAAAAATTGTTAAGAAGAGGAATTAGTGCTTTGTGTGTTAAACTTTTTCAACAGTTTAACAGTACAAAAGAAGTATGTTTGCAACTATGAAACTGAACTATCACTACGTACTCAAGGCTTATCTCAGGAATGAACTGAACATAACAAATTGCAGTTCTAAACTGTAAATAGCATGTGACAAGTCACAACTTGTCTATAGATTGTATATTAAGAACTAGAAGGTGGTATTAGCTCTAATCCATCAAGGTCAGAGCTTCCTGCGGTTCCTTCTTGACTGCTTTCCTGCTTCATTAGCTAAACAGTGGCCCAATTTTGAAGGCACAGTGCCATCTCTTCCCTGAAAATCCCTAGAGTTTGTGGTTATGGCCCTCCTCTTGAGCATGGAAGTTGGGAGCCTGAACCAATGTCTTGCAGTTCTTGGGCCAGTAATCTAGGCTATTATGTAAAATGTGGAGGATGCTGATTTTACCATCTTTTCAAACAATACCTATACTCAAAAGAGAGTAAGATATTCATATGACTGCACAGACAGATGTGTGTAACTTTTTTGTTCCTTATAAACCTGTATTCATACCCCACAGGTTTTACTCATGGAAGAAGAAAGGCATTAACCTGGAGTAGTCTGGCTTGCCTGTAGAAGGGCTCATCTTCCTGCACAAGAGTACCTAATTTAGTTGGTCTGAGTTGTCCTCCCTAGGTTTCAGATGCTGTATCTAAATGATGTGACATGGGATATCAGCTATCCAGCTATATTAAGGCACAACCAGGCTTGAAGCTGGTGCTTATGTTAATATCACAGGCTCTGCATATAGTTTATAGTCATTATTTTTAGGAAAAAGAAAATATCCATTTGGCAAAACCAAAATAACTATGAAAGAGGTTTGCACTGTCAATAGATATGGTGAATATCTCAGAGATGGTCCAGCAATGCCTCCTCTGCCATGCAACCAAAGTGCTATGCAACCAAAGAATGTTTCTACCCTGAGATGATCCCCTTACCATGAATTATGCCAGTTTTGTGGGCAGAGTCCATTGGCAAGGAAGTGCAATGTTGCCGGTCAAAACCAGGGTTGGGATGCAATGCAGTGTTCACTATTTCTACAGCAGTCATTTGGGTTTTTTTACTTCCATAGCACTGGACCAAGCTCGTGATAGGGTTAGTATGGCATGGTTTAGCTATAAGCCACCTAATGTTTTTTTCCCCTCTTAGTGGACTTGAGATATATCAGTGCTGCTAACCGAAAACAGTAAAGGAGAGAAAGCTTTCTAGGACACAAATGAAAAGTTATACAATCCAATGATAAACCTGTCTTTTCACTTCTGTAGCCAGAAACACAATACTTTGCTAAGATTCCATTTTTATTTATTGCTTAAATATGCAGTGTCAATGCTTACATAACTTTTTTAACTTTTTATTTTCACAATGGGGATTACATGCCTTCTGTATAATTGAAATGTGTAAAATTACTGTGAAATCTTACTGAAGCATATGCTAAATTTAATATGCATAGTATTTTTATTTTTCTACTGAGAAAGAAAATTAAAAACATTTAGTAGTGTTAGTATGAAACACAGGTTTTGTACTAAAAATAATAACCTATGCTATCTGTCCCTCATTTATGGAGGATTATCAATATTCTTTTTTTATTATTTGAACTATAAAAAACTTTGCAATATATTTTGGTATTCAGATTAGGTGTTGTCATGGTTCACATTCTAACAAATCTGAAGTAGTAGCTTTGACTTTCTGACCCAACATCCCAGAAATGGGAGTGGACATACTCTTGGATGTCCATGCACAATACAATAGCATAGATCGTGTATTCCCTGGGTGGAAATCTGGACTCACCCCATAATTTGATTATGACTACACTCAAATGCTGTCAGCTCCTATTTTTTTGCATGGCTGCTGTGTCTGCAGTCCTTTTGGGATGCTGCATCAGCTGTTGATTGTGTTCTGGGAAGGGCAGCAGATTTCAGAGGGGAGCTGAGCACAGTGATAGATAGCATCAGGAGGACTAGCTACAAGGTATGGCACATCAAAACAGTTTGAAACACAAGCAGGAAGAAAGCACTCTGAAGAAAATGATGGAGATAGATGACAGTGAATGGGAGAAAATATCAAGTGTATTGTTTGGGAAAGAGGTTGGGAAACGTGAGAAGGTAACGCTGAAAGCTAGCTGAAGGAACAGATTAAGAGAAAGAAATCAGGTGTGAAAAAGGGAAACCAAATCTGTATATCTCATGTATCACTGAGGATCTGCTGCAAGACATAGTGACATTAATGTATGTGATTTAGCTGGATCTTTAATGAGAAAATACAGAATTCAGGTAAGCATTTTCCTTAGACAACTTAGTCTTGGCTGGCAAATAAGAAGCCGTGTATATTAAGATTTGATAGAATTACTGGTAGGACATAAGATGTGGAAAGCAAATATGAAAGTTTTCAGGAAGTGTATTTGGTTTGTGATGAGTTTTAACTGAGGAGAATAGAAGGTGAAATAAGTTTTAGTTAGACAGAAAAGGAATCATGGAAATATGAAGTAATTTTGGATACAAAAAGGCTGAAGGGTGAAGTTTAGCCTAATTTCCTTTGATTTAGGGGTAAGAGTATTTGCTCAAATCAACTAAAATGATTATTTTATATCCCTGATTCTGGATTTATATAATTTATATTTCAGTTGTACACATTGTTTCCAAGTAAATTAGGTTATTTAACTTGGAGATTGCAGACATTTAAGTCATGATTTATTTAGATTGCCTTATGCATACATAATGAGTTTCACATCTTTATTGTGCTAAAATGAATGCTAGGCTGTGCACTGTGGGCTTCATTTTAATGAAGTTCAGTGGTAAAGTTTGGAGAGCATTCACTAGGGAACAGAATAGAGAGTCATAAGGTAAAAGCGAGCAAATTCTCACAGAAGTTTCATTTACAGATAGTTGTGATGTGTATAGCTGATTCCTCTGAGGTTTACCTATTTTTTCTAGCTACACAAAATGCTGCTGTTTAGGCTGGTTGTATGAAGGTTTTTTTGTAAGATTAATATGAATTAATAATTTTTGATTTTTTTTTTAATCAGAGAGGACACATCTAGTCCTGTGATGATAACTGATGGGACTACATTTATGCCATTTTCAATGCATCTTTTTAACTGTCACTGTATAACTGTCAGCAGTACTCCACTGTACCCCTGGATCACTAAGAACAAAATACAGCCAATACCATAGAAACACTATTACCTCTGTAGCTTTAATTATTGCAAAGTCATAACAGACACATTGATTGCTCTATCTTAATGTGTGCAGATAAAGTCTAAGCCATTTTTGCTGAGAAAATATTTTGAATCTACTAACATTAGAGTGACTCTTTAATTTCAAAACTAGTCATTGAATCATAGAATGGTTTGGGTTAAATGAGACCTTTAAAGATTACCTAGTCTAATCACACTGCTGTGGGCAGGGACATCTTTCATTAGATCAGGTTGCTAAAAGCCCCTTCGAACCTGGCCTTGAACACTTTCAGGGATGAGGCAGCCACATCATCTCTGGGCAGCATATTCCAGTGTCTCACCATTTTTATTGTAAAAAACTTCCTCCTTATGTCCAGTCTAAATCTGCCCTCTTTCAGTTTAAAACTGTTGCCCCTTGTCCTGTCACTACAAGCCCCAGTAAAATGGCTCTGCTCATCTTTCTTATAAGGTCCCTTTAAGTATTGAAAGGCTGCAATAAGGTGTTCCTGGAGCCTCCTCTTCTGCAGGCTGAACAACCCCAACTCTCTCAGCCTGTCTTCATAGGAGAGGTGTTCCCTCCCTTTGTTCATCTTTGTGCCCCTCCTCTGGAGCCACTCTAACAGATCCATGTCTTTCTTGTACTGAGGACTCCAGAGCTGGAGACCCCAGTACACCAGGTGGGGTCTCATTAGAGCAGAAGGGCAGAATCACCTCCCTCAACCTGCTGGCCACGCTTCTCTTTATGCAGCCCAGGATACGATTGGCCTTCTAGGCTGCAAGTGCACATTGCCAACTTATGTCCACTTTTTCATCCACCAGTATCACCAAGTTCTTCTCTGCAGGGTTGCTCTAAATATATTCATGCCCCAGCCTGTATTGACATTGGGGGTTGCCCCAGCCCAGGTGCAGGACCTTGTACTTTGCCTTGTTGAAACTAATGAGGTTCACATGGAGCACTCATCAAGCCTGACAAGGTCTGTCTGGATGGCATATCTTACCTCAAGCAAATCAACTGCATCACTCAGCTTGGTGTCATCTGCAAACTTGATGAGGGTGTACTCAATCCCATTATGTCATTGATGAAGATATGAAATAGTATTGGTCCCAGTACAGACCCTTGAAAGGCACCACCCCTTACAGGTTTCCACTCAGACATTGGGCTATTGACTGCAACTCTTTGGACTCTTTGTGGGAAAAGAGATTACTGTTGAAAACTGATATAAAAAGTGATTGGGTACCTCAGCTGTCTATATGTTGGTTGTCACTAGTTCTCCTGTCTTATTTATTGAGTGGGTACCTTTAATTGTGAACTGATGTTGGTAAACAAATGATAGAATCATCGAATTATTTAGGTTGGAAAAGACCTTTAAGACCATTAAGTTCAACTGTTAGCTTGACACTGCCAAGTCCACTAAGCCATGTCCCTGAGCACCACACCTACACGTCTTTTAAATACCTCCAGGGATGGTGGCTCAACCAATTCACTGGACAGCCTGTTCCAGTGCTTGACAGCTCTTTCAGTGAAGAAGTATTTCCTAATATCCAACCTAAACCTCTCCTGGCGCAACTTGAGAGCATTTACTCTTGTCCTATCACTGGTTACTTGGGAGAAGAGATCAACACCCACCTCACCACAACCTCCTTTCAGGTAGTTGCAGAGAGCAATAGGGTGTCCCCTCAGCCTCCTTTTCTCCAGTCTAAACAACCCCAGTTCCCTCAGCCACTCCCCATCAGACTTGTGCTCTAGGCCTGTCACCAGCTTCACTGCCCTTCTTTGGACGTGTTCCAGCACCTCAATGTCTTTCTTGTAGTGAGGGACCCAAAACTGAACACTGTATTCAAGATGCAGCCTCCTCACTGCCAAGTACAGGGGGACAATCACTTCCCTAGTCCTGCTGGCCACACTATTTCTGGTACAAGCAGGATGCTGTTGGCTGCCTTGGCCACATGGGCATACTGCTGGCTCATGTTCCGCTGACTGTCTACCAACACCCGCAGGTCTTTCTCTGCTGGGCAGCTTTCCAGCCACTCTTCCCCAAGTCTGTAGCATTACATTAGGGTTGTTGTGACCCAAGTGCAGGACGCAGCACTTAGGTTTGTTGCCCTCATACAATTGGCCTTGCACCATTGATCCAGCTTCTCCAGATCCCTCTGTAGTGGCTTCCTACCCTCCAGCAGATCAACACT
>NW_009612313.1:0-7394 GCF_000690535.1 Cariama cristata
TGGCGCTTTGGGAGCTTTTCTGCTTTTCCCCTGGTGTACAGGGCCCCAGCCCGAGCCCCTCGCACACCAATTCCACACCTCTGTCATGTTGCTGAGAAAAGAGAAAGCTCTGCCAAGTCAAGTCGATAGTGTGACACCCGCCCGCCAGCATTTCCCCTTTCTGATGCTGGAGGAAGGAAGCGGTGAGAGGAACTGTCTCGGCTCTGGGGGAGGGTCTGGAGCTCAGAGACAGCTACAAGGGATGACTGCTGCAATAGTAGCATCTAATCATCTCACTGTCTTTTGTTGTCACACAGGGCCATGAGGTACTTACCTGCATGCAGTCAGTCACTGGGTTTTTTTAGGGCCCTGGTGGGTGTAATATCAGAGAATAAAAATAGAAGTACTTCGGATAGCAAGAGAAGTAGCTGTTCAGGGCCATTAACAATGACCACAGTAATTGCACTACCTCAGCAGAATCTATAGCATCAGCAGAAAAGGAAATGGCTTCAAAAGCAGTGTCATCAGGACCAAGAGCAGTGTCAGTGGGGAAAGAGCAACAGAAATAGCAACTCCAATGAGAGATGTATCAGTAAGTGCAGGATCATCCATAAAAGCTAACTCTCTAATGCAGCAGATCTGAAAATAGCACCTACTACAATTCTTTTCTGATTGAAATGAATCTATCCTTTGGAATCTATTGATTTTAAAAGTTTCTAGGGAAGAAAGAGCTGGTTGGTAGGTTTATTGTTGATGAGTTTTTACCTATTTAAAGTGCATTCTAAGAGACCAGCCTGGGTCTGGGAAAGAAGAAATCAAATTTAGTTTTGTGTGAAATGACATAAACAATGTTTGGAATAACTTTTTTTTTAGGGGAGAAAACTGCTTGGGTAAACCTTGTCAAATAATCATAAGGTAAATATGTCTCCTCCACTCATTGGCTTCTGTGCAAGCTTAAGATATTCATATTGGGGTTGTTAGGTCCCTAGAAGTTTAATTGTGCGGGACATTGACAGCTCGCAGTGAACACAAGTGTGTCTAAGGAGATGAAAATTATCATACAAAATAAAACCACAATTTATGCTAGACTTTAAGGATTGCATTCTGTCTACAGCCATGCAGATGCAGCTTTCATTGAACCTGGTAGAGCTGTTGTACATTTATTCATTGCCAAGGTATGTCTTCCAGTTTTGAAAAAGAAAACAACAGAAAACTTTTCTCTACAAACCGTATATGCTTTCTCTGAGACAAATACTGTTTCTCTCAGCTATGGAAAACTGCACATAAACAGAGGCTTTCAGACTGCTTAAAAAGTAGACACCAGGCTTTTTGTTACATGTGTAAAAAAACACGTCCCTGAATTCTGCAGGATCATACAAGAGAGAAACTTGTAGAACTGGCACTTGGTAGGGCCCTCCCTTCCCCACATCTGAACTGAATTTGTAAAGAGTGAAGTACTGTAGGGTTGGTTATTGCAAGGTTGTGAGATCGTCAAAACTGCATGCAAGGTAACCCAACTGGTTGGTCTATACAATGGCCACACCAAAGAGTGCACTGTGAGCCCCACAGCGTAAGTTGATGTAACCCTTGTTTTGAATATAGAAAAAGAAAATTATTTTAATAGAAAAGGAATTGAAATAGTGCATTTTTAAAAAAGGAGCAGAAGGCTCCGTAACTAAAAAAAAATCACAATTAGGGTCAAGCAAGTACACCAGTTAAATTTTATACTGCCATTCACGATGCGGTTATTTAAATACTTTAAAATTTTTTAATACTCATTTGTCTCACCAGGTGGCAGTGTTTCGTTGCTTACACTGAAGTTATTTAGGCCGCTTCTGGATGCTGCTCGCATTTCTGTTTCCCCTGAAAATCGGATTTAGACTTTATCTTGAAGCTGGCTCTTTTAGTGACAGGAAGACTAGCTCGGCTTTGATTGATTAGTTTTCTGTGCTGTCTTATCAGTGAATGGCTTTATGCTCTTTGCTTATGTGAAATTATTCACAATTTATAAAGCATAATTTCTGAAAGTTGGGTGACAGTCATGGCTTCCATTTGTACCAGGAAGCTTTGATTTGGCACAAGCTTATAGGAATTGCTAAAATTGCTCAAATATCTGGTAGTATCTTCAGATAATACACTCAGTTTGTTTAATACAGTGATTTTTAGTAAGCTGAATATTACTGAAGACAGGCATAGTTGAGAAAACAATAATTTCTGTTGACCAGACCAAAATGATCATGAAAGTAAAATTTCATATTAGACTTTCACATTAACTGAGTGATATGTGAACATAAATATGTTCCAGCTGAAATTGCTTGTTACACTTGAGTACTAAAAAGGGTAGATGAGAGAATAAAGTCCAAAATGTAGTAGAATTAATATGGTACTCTCACTCGTTTATTTATGGAGTGAAGTGGCTAGGTATCTAGATTCATAAATCAACAGGGTTTGATTCCATGAGGTATTAAGAATTTTTTTTCCTTTGAAATTATCCCAGTTGGAAATGTCGTTCAACATTGGACAATATAGTTACCTGGTATTTTTAAAGAGTATTTTTATGATGTTTGAGTTTTATTGAAAACTTTAACATAGCATTCAAACAGGAACCATTTTATAAAAAACAAACAAACAAACAAAACCAACCACAAAACAAAAAAACAACTGGTGAAAAGCATCCAGAGTAAAAAATGCATCTTGTGTTTACAGGCAAAGCTCCACTAAGATTGATAGAATTGTATTTACTTACAGGAGAAAGGATTTGGCTTGCTGGGTCTGCAGGAAACCAACTATGCTATACATTCCTTGTGTGTGGAACATTTAATGCTCAGTGCTGTGAATATTTTAAATAAAATAAAGTTCTTGCTCAAAGTTTTTGTGGCAGGATTCCCAGAAAGGATTTACTATCTGAGATTTGCTCTTTGCAACTCTATTCCACAAAGATAATGCCAACTTTTGCAGAAATAGTTTCTATTCTGTTGTATGGAATTTGAGACTTCCATTTATGCATGTGAGTAAGGCATCTGCACATGATAATTCTTTCTACTGGTTAAATTGGTAAAGTAATTCCCTTTCCTCATCAAATATATGCCTTCTTTTGGTTACTCTGGAAAAATGAAATGTCAAGCATAAGGTTTTAAATGGTTGTCTAGATGGCAGAAAACCCATATCACTACGTTGTGAAAGCCTTACTATTGTGTGGGTGGCTGGCCTGAAATGAAGCTAAGATGCAGTGACAAAAAAATAAGAAAAGCAAGTTTTAAATACAAATGTTGCAGAAAAAAAAAGTAACTTTCCCATGAAATCTGACTTCAGTAAGTGGAAAAACATGAGAAGTTTCTGTTGCTTAAAATTTGAGTTGAAACTTGTCAGGCAATTAACATAGTTAGGGAATAACCAGTGCAAAGCCTTACTTCATTTTTTTTAATTACTCAGTCTTTAAAACTGGGTGAACTCTAAAGTACTCCTGAGGAATTTGAGTCTGAACTATGACCAAATCTTTATTCATCCTGAAAAGCCCCATCAAGGCTGATTTCCAACAACAAAAAGCCTATGCAGAGCTAATTCAGTTGATTACTGAATCCCAGGGCATGATTTTCAAGAGAACGCAAATCCTGGAAGATTCCAAACAGTTTCCCAAGCACTTCATTATGTGCACGTACTCGGCGTCCTGTGGACCACAGCCCTCTGTAATGATCTTGCCAAGTCTTGATGATACCTTCAAAGACACTGAGTAAGTTCTGCTTCACAGGAATCAACAAGAATTTATAATGTTCAGCTGGATTAGGTCTTACATTTGTACTGTAAATTTCTGCACGTACAAGCACATTTTGCTTTGTGAGCATGCTATTGAACAAGCATGTTTAGCCTCTGGAGAGTTTCTGTATACGTATCCCCCTATTTGTTTTTGCGACTTGCTGACATACATCTCTGGAACAGAAAGGGCGAAGCCCATGCTGGAAAGTTTACTATGGATAATTGCAGGTTTTTTTCAAAGCTAAACTTTGGCTTTAAGAAACAAGGACCAGAACTGGAGGAAAAAAATCAAGAGAGAAAAATTAGTGTATAAAATGTGCTCCAAACCAATTGCATAAATTTACACTGATACAGCTGGAGCTACGATTTTTCCCCAGATTAACAAGAAACTTTGATAATTTACGAGGTACTTTTCTGAGTGATACAGAAATCAGTGGGGAATACTTCATGTCACTTTTTCCAAACAAACCCTGGAGGATTGCATTGTAACCATTATAATATTTAACACCGATATTGGAGTTTACTATGTCACATAAGACCTATTGCTCATTCTCAGAAAGACAGGTCAAACTAATCATTTTCTAGATAACAAAAAACATACAATTTGAATTAACTGTAATTGTTCACACTGATCCTTGAAATTCTAAATAGCCAATTTGTTAAGTGGATGTTAAAACCCATGCATATGAGTTCATCACTCTGATCATAAGGAAGAAGCTGATGGTATGCAGATACCATCCTTGCATGTGATTTAGCACACACTTATCTCTGTTCATCTCCCTGCTGCTCTCATTACTATGAAATCTGAAGTAAAGCCCACATCTTACTCCCCAGCTCTTCTTTATACCCTGATTCTGCTGACAATGGACACCTTTTCTTGTGATTTTTCCCTTTTGTCACCTAACATTTTAGTATGTGAAGTAAATGGAGATATATTATTGTCTCAATAGGTTTGGAGTTGTGTTTTGGAGATGAAGGTATGCCAACTAATTAAAACCTTAGTGTTTTACACGTGCGTTATTGTATTGTCTATGTTGTGTGTGTATAACAAATAGAGCCAGAAGTCACTACAAATTGCTTACCTAGGAAAACCAGGTATTTTGCTGTAAGCCTGTGCATCAGTGGTTAAATGCCAAGTATGCGGTGTTCTAGTTGGAGATGATTTTGGATCATGAACCAGGATTTGGAGTTTCATGAACTTCAGCAATGCTTGACTCCAGTTCCAAACTTTGCAGTATTGGGCCATTTTAATGCCAGCTTTTATAGCAGTTGTTTGCACTCTGTTGTGTGCAGTGTGTCGTAGGAAGACTGTACATACACCGATTCCTCCTACCGTCCGAGGCAGTGAAACAGTTCCTTTAGGAAGGACTAGATGTCTATGCTTTTTATTTGAGCACGTAGTGGTTTTGGTCAGTTGCATGACTGTCTTGTGCATGCGTGTGTATAGTCTCTATATTGCTACAACATGACCTGTCAAACTGTGCAATTATTCATCTTTCTTAAAGAAACTGCTAATTTAAGAAGAATATAAACAACAAGCATTTCAGACCAACAGTGCCTGTAGTGGTTAAATGGTGCATTTTAGTCCCAAAAAATTATGTTCTAATATTTTTATTGTACAATTTAAAGAGGGAGTATTTTAAAGAAACACTTTTAACAATGAAATTTGGTAGATTTTATGTGAGATAATTAAAAGATATGAGGCCACATACCCATAGAAGTAGCCAGTAATAACAGAATATATACTATTTTAAAAATAAGTCACAAAGCAAAATCTTTTAGCTTTCTTAATGAAAATCTGGAATTACTGTACACCATTCTTTTTAAACCCATAGTACCTAGAGAAGGAACTACTTGTGTAGACGTATTGTCCCCCCTCGTTAATGGGACTTTTTGATGAATTCTACTAGTTTAGTTTTGAATGTCTCAGAATAAAGAAACTCACTAATGCCCTCAGTTGACTATTCCATAATCTAATAAATCACCACATACTCCAAATGACAGCATCATGAGAAGAATCTTCACTGAAGTGGGTCAAGTAGTCCCCTAGGCGTTTCATTCCATAGAGAGGAAATTACAGGAACTGACTAGTGATTTTCTTTGTTGAATTTTCATTGCAAAAGCAAAGTCCAGTGGTTTATTTTAATTAAAATTTTTTTATTATAATTTCTGTTGGTTTCACTTGATGCCACCTATGCTTATGGGACTGCCAAGAGCCTTGAATAAAGGGCAGGATATAGTTTTGCTACACAGGAGTAAACCAGGGAATTAATCACAGACCTGATCGCTCTCTAAAACGACCTGAAAGGAGGTTGTAGCGAGGTGGGGTTTGGGCTCTTCTCACAGGGAACCAGTGACAGGAAAGAGGGCATAGTCTGAAACTGCGCATGGGGAAGTTCAGGCTAGAAATGAGGAGGCATTTCTTCACAGAAGGGGTCGTTAGGCGTTGGGATGGACTGCCCAGGGAGGTGGTGGAGTCACCATCGCTGGAGGTGTTTAAGAAAAGACTGCACGAGGCACTTGGTGCTATGGTCTAGTTGGCATGGTGGTGGTAGGGCAAAAGGTTGGACTCCATGATCCCAGAGGACTCCTCCAACCAAACTGATACTGCGATTCTGTAATTACATTATGAGAGTCATAACGCAAGCCCTTGTGTAACTTTACTCCATGGATGATGCTGCGATTCTGTAATTACATTATGAGACTCATAATGCAAGCCCTTGTGTAACTTTACTCCATGGAGGGATGGTGTTGTGCCAACCTGACTGACTTTGGGACTGGCACAATGTCCCTCTTGCAGCGCCTCTCCCTCCTGTGTCCCCTGAACACGGAGGGAGCAGCAGTTCTGCTGCAGGTATTTCAGGTACAGCTGAGGATCTGAAGTACCCTGAAGAAGAGGGCAGGGGCCTTGGAATTAAACCCTAGGGATTACTATTGCTGTTCTTTTGCAGGAAAGCATCGGAAAAGTCAGTGAGAAATGGATGTTTGCAAGTGCTAGGCAAGACTTTGTCTACTGTGTTTTCTACTGTAGCAAGATCTCTGCAGGTCATAAATTTGGCTGAAGTGTTGCCTCTGACCTCTGATGTGGTTCACAGCTCGGCCATACCAACTTCTCCATTTCTTCATTCCTTGTTTTCTTGACAGGAGCAGAGTGTATTTAAGTCTTTTACCCACCCTTGTTCTTTAAGATTAAGTGCTGCTGGGTTTAAACCTGAGCCAGTTTGCAATGGTGCTTACACTACTGCCATGCTATCTACTTGTGGTTTTGCTAGTCATATCCCTTTTGGGGTCATTTTTATTTGCTTTCTGATTTTTTTTTACCACTTTGAATTAATATTTTCAAGATCTTCTCCATATCTCTGAGAAGAAGATTTTGTTGTGACTGTAGAAAATTATTGAAGTTGAAACATTTATGTTATGACAACCTCAAATGCTAGCAGAATTTTTTTAAATAATTAAGTAGCCTGAACTGCTTTAAAAATACGTGGTGATGTTGACGATATGGATTTCCAGAAAGTCAATAATGTTTTTTAACCTCATTACTGGCATTTTTGGCATGCAATAAACTGAAAATTCATGTCGATAATCTACATGATCCCTTGCCTGTCACGGCAGGTTCGGGTGAATGTCTCGCTGGCCCTGCCGCCTCCGCGGCTGCGAAT
>NW_009612314.1:0-11273 GCF_000690535.1 Cariama cristata
GGCACCCAAAACTGCACACAGTACTTGAGATGAGGCTGCACTAGTGCAGAGCAGAGTGGGACAATCTCCTCCCTTGACCAGCTGGCTGTGCTGTGTTTGATGCACTCCAGGATAGGGTTGGCCCTTTTGGCTGCCAGGGGACACTGTTGACTTGTATTCCAACTGTCCAGAACTCCCAGATCCCTCTCCACGGGCTTGCTCTCCAGCCTCTCGTTCCCCAGTCTGTATGTGTATTCAGGGTTGCCCTGTCCCAGGTGCAGAATCCGGCACTTGCCCTTGTTAAACTTCATACTATTGGTGATTGGCCAGTTCTCTAATTTGTCTAGTTCTCTCTGCAGGACCTCTCTGCCTTTGAGAGTGTCAACAGTTCCTCCCAATTTTGTATCATTGTCAAACTTACTTAGTATGCCTTCAAGTCCTGCATTAAAGTAATTTATGAAGACATTAAAGAGCACTGGCCCTAAGATGGATCCCTGTGGAACCCCACTGGTGACTGCCAGCCCAATGTGACTCCATTTACTATAACCCTTTGAGCCTGACCCATCAGCCAATTGCTCACCCATTGCATTATGTGGTTATCCAGCTGTACGCTGGATATTTTGTCCGGGAGGATACTGTGAGAGACGGTATCGAAAGCTTTACTGAAATCTAAAAAAATTACATTGACTGGCTTCCCTTGGTCAATTAGGTGGGTAACCTTGCCATAAAAAGAAATTAAATCTGTTAAGCAGGACTTTCCCCTCATGAACTAGTGCTGGCTGGACCAATGACTGTGTTATCTTTCAAGTGTTTTTCAATACTTCCCTGAATAGTGTTCGCCGTAATTTTGCCAGGCACTGAAGTGAGACTGACAGGCCTGTAGTTACCAGGGTCATCCCTGTTGCCCTTCTTGAAAACTGGGACAATGGTTGGCAGTTTCCAGTCAACAGGGGCCTCCCCAGATTCCCCAAAGCATTGAAAAATCATTGAGAGAGGTCTTGCTATGACATCAGTCAGCTCCTTAAGTACCTTCAGATGAACCCCATCAGACCCCATAGACTTACAGGAATCCAGCTGGAGCAGCAAATCCCACACAAGATCGGGGTTGATTGGGTGTTTATCATTCTCACAATCATGGTTCTCTAGCCCAGGGCTCTGGGGGTCCCACATCATTGGTGTTGAAGCCTGAGGCAAAAAAAGTATTGAACACTTGTGCTTTGTCTGTATCCCTGTTTGTGAGGTGACCATGCTCATTGAGCAACGGGTCAATGTTATTTCTGGCCTGCCTTTTACTGTTAACATATATAAAAAGCCCCTTTTTATTGTCCCCCACAGTACTGGTCAGCTTCAACTCTAATTGAGCTTTGGCTGCACAAATTTCCTCCCTACAGTGGCGAACACCATCTCTGTAGTCCTCCCATGTCTCCTGACCTTGCTTCCACTGGTCATATACTTTCTTTTTTTACCTCAGCTCTAGAAGAAGATTCCTGCTCAGCCAGCCAAGCCAGCCTTCTGCCTTGCTTCCTTGACTTCGAATATTTTGGAATTGTCTGCTCTTGTGCTCTTAGGAGATAGTACTTAAAAAGTGACCAGCACTGATGGACCTCAGCACCTTCAAAAGACCTTTCCCAAAGGACCTCACTAAGCAGTTCTCTGAGCAGCCTGAAATCTGCTCTCCTCATATCCAGAGTTGAGGTTTTGTTGGCAGTTTTCCACCTATCCCCATAGATTTTAAACTTGACTGCTTCGTGGTCACTATGGCCAAGGCATCCACTAATCACCACTTCACCCACGAGCCCCTCTTTGTTAACAAGCAACAAATCTAGAAGGGCACCTTTCCTTGTTGGCTCCCGTAGTACCTGTATCAAGAAGTTGTCATCCAGATGGTTTAGGATTATTCTGTTTGTACCAGCTGTGTGGTATTCCCAGTTGACATCTGACAAGTTGAAGTCCCCCATAAGGACAGTGGTGGATGGTTTAGAGGTATCCCTTAGTTCCTTAAAGAATAATTCATCAATATTGTCATCGTGGCTGGGTGGCCTATAGTAGGCTCCCATGACAACATCCACTTTATTTGTTTGTCCCTTAATCCTTACCCAGAGGCTCTCAACTGTACCGTCACTGTCTGCAAGCTCCATGCATTCCAACTCCTCTGTTACACACAAGGCCACAGCCCCACTATTCCCGCCCTGCCTATCCCTCCTGAAAAGCCTGTAACCATCCATCATGGCACACCAGTCACAGTACTTGTCCCACCAGCTTTCACTTATGCCAATGATGTCATACCTCTGGGACTCAACCAAGGCTTCTGTCTCCTCTTGCTTGTTCCTCATGCTGCGGGCATTGGTGTAGAAACATTTCAAATGCAGTTTAATGTATCCATCATCGTGTGGTGCACCTTGCACAGCATGGGCTTTCCACCACCACTCTTTTCAGCAAGTAGACTAGGGGCAGGCAACAGGTTGGGAGGAAATGTAGCCAGGACTACTGACTCAAATTGACCAGTGATATTCCATACCACATGACATCATGCTCAGTAATAAAAGCTCCAGGAAAGTAGGAAGAAGGGGACACATTCATGGTTATGACATTTGTCTTCCCAAGTAACTGTTATGAATGCTGTGGCCCAGGTTTCCAGGAAGCAGCACATCTGCCTGCTGACAGGAAGTAGTGAAGAAATTCCTTTTATTGCTTTCTGCATACAGTTTTTGCTTTTGTTATTAAACTGTCTTTATCCCAATCCACAAGTCTTCTTGCCTTCCTTATATTTCCCTCTCAGCCTGCAGGACAGGGGAGCGAATGAGAAGCTGAGTGGGTGTTTGGCTGTTGGTTGGAGTCAACTCACCACAGCCAGTATATACACACTGCTTATTTTCAACCATTTAGCTAACCATAGCAACAGCTATGCAGCTATTGAAGGAGAGGTTGTGTCACACTTTCACTTACATCAATGACACATGGTTTATGTTTTCTCTGTGTAGGTTACTTTCATTTTTATGTAGCTATGTTTATACTTCGGCATTTTATATGAGTGACATCTAGATCTAGAGTAGACTATATCTTTACTAGGATAACAATAAAATTGCACTTCCTACAGTAGCTAGTTAAAGTAGATCATATACTATTTAAAAATCAAAACACTTTATGAGTTCTAACAAGTAGGGAAAACATGTTTTATTGAGAAAGGCAAAAGATTTCTTATTTTTAAATAATTCTATTCTTTAAAGTTAAAGGATGATAAACTAGTGAAGTCATAAGAAAGAAACTTCACCAATACAATTGCAAAATACTTTTTGGTTCACCTGCTGTAATTGACTAAAATATCGTTGTACCAGATGTATTAGTATTCCAAAATGTATCAGTATTAACAGAGGAATTCTACATACTGTGAACCTCATGAGCTCCATGGTGTGATAAAGATTTGTTTTTCTTTAATCTAATGGTTCTATTTACTAAACATTTGCATAATTCTTATGCATTTTGGATGATGAAAAATTAGACAGTTTTCAAGTTGAAAATAATGTATACATCCAACCTTTACATTTTTCCTTATTTACATATATTATTAAAACAATATGTTAAAAAAGCAATAAGCTCGTATAGCTTGATATTCAGAAGACATTAAATGGCAAAATTAAGGTTAGGTATACAAGTTCTAAGTCTTTATCTTCATGACTAATTCATAATTAAATGACAAGCTATTGGTACTCAAATAATGGAATATAATATTCAGTCCTTATTTCCAAAGCTCTGTGCATATATGCACGGCATCTGATCCCTGAAAGCAGAGTTGTATTCAATCAAATTCCAGTATTAATATGGTGATCAAATAATTTAGATTGAGGCTGGGAAACCTTAGAGTATTCAGATTTACTAGGTATATATATATATACTCAGTGCTTAGATCATCCCCAATGCTGAAGTGTGATGAGATTAGTTTAGGACCATGGAGTCTAAACTGATGTTTGTTCTGATAAACATTAGAGAGCAGTACAAAAGTAATGCCAACAGAAAGGGATTAACTCTAATTCATATGTAGCATAAATTTCAAGCCATCCTTACTGGAGTGCAATGGTAGCAGAAAGTAACTATTAATCACAATAAAAAAGATAAATTTTCCTCTGGAAATACAGATTTTGATGATTTCTTTTTAGTTAAACTGTGCCTTCTAAACTGAGAAACTTTATGGATACTGATTTTATCTATGAAAATTAGACCAAGGTAGTACTCTTTCGTATTACTCATCATTTGGGGAACTTTAATACCAATGCAAAAATAGCTGTTAAAAATGTCCATTCTTGTCTAAAAATGTCCATTAATAGTCTATTGCTGATGGCTTTATTTATTTTAAACAGATTTCTGCATTGATTTTTTTTACCTATGGTACTTGGAGAGTTTAATAGTACACAGGTATATTTTATTTAATGAATTTTAATGAATTACCTATACTGACTTGAAACCTCAAATGTAATTAATACTTTCTGTAACAATGATAGAGATGAGGACAACAGCATCAGAGGTTTTACCTCCCTGAACAGGAAAAAAAGTCATAAAAATACCAAAAAGGCATTGAAGACTTCTACTTTTCAACCATTTATCTTTATATTTTTTATTATTGTGATTTCTACTTTGTATATGATCTTTTATAGAGGTTGTAATCATGCTACCACCAACAGTCTTTAAAGCTAGAACTCTTGGTTCAACATGCAAAGTAACAACACACATGTCTTCTGGAACTCAGGAGAGATATAATCTTTTATCTGAAATACCAAAACCTACACATATGAAGATATATTGGGGATTTTTTATGTGCCCCAGCATTATAGGAATCTAATCTATTCTATCTAAAAAATAGTGAATGTTGTCAGAGTTGTAAACTCTGTCAGAAAACATGTCTTTTGCTAAGAAAAATTATACTTTAAAACTACAAATGCCATTTCTTATTAGATGTACTTCCACAACCCCTTTCTAGCATTTGTATTTAAGAAAAATACTGGAGACTGGAATCTGTTGTACAGATAAAACATCTTTAAAGAATCCTGTCTAATTCACGTTTCTCCTCATTGAGCTAGTTTATGAAGTGTTTGAAATGACTAACTCCTTGTTGGGTATATTTTATTGCAAATATTGAAGGAAGATGATACAGTTATTTCCAAATTGAGTTAAGTAGTAAATTTTGCCAACTTCTCAGATCTTACATTGCTATTTCTTATGATTTTACTTGTCTTGTTAGAAGCAAAGGCTTTTGTGACTCCATATTGTGCATTCTAGGAAGCTGGAAACAAATTATAAAAAAGAATCAAGTAGAAATAAGTGATATTCCAAGTCTTTATCATAGTGCTGAGTGAGGACAGGGACAGTGCAGCAGACATAAAAAAACCCTAAAGACTTCTGTAAGAGTTCTGTAAAGCAATTGTATTTAGTGTTCCTAATTTTGGACTAACACACTGTCTTGTGCATCAGTACTCAACTTTAAAAAGTCCAATATACTCTTAAATTGGCTTTCCAATCATATTGCATTGATCAAGCACACATAGGGAATGACTGTGTGCTACCTATCACTGTAGAATGTTCATTGTAGGCAATGTAGGCAGTATGGAAAGTTTTCTCTCAAGCTGGAGAAGTCAGTTACATCTACAGTGCCTTTTCATACTGTGTTCCATATGTTTTACAATGTAAAATTAAAGCAAAAGCAAATTGCTGTTTCAAATATATTATAATTCTAAGTAGGTTAATATTAGAGTTTTGTGTGTTATTCAAAATAACCTCATATTCACATACATGAGTTCAGATAAACTAAAAACTGAGATTCTCAGATGTGGGTAAATCCTAGGAGTAGCTCTTTTGCTACATTTTATTTTAGAAGACTAGATAGCAGAAGTTGATTTTCTCTATGAAATGGTCAGTTATTTAGAGACTCATAGAAATCACATTGTGAATATATCTTAAATGTTGGAATTTTGCTGATATTTGGGGCCAAGCATTAAAATGTAATACAATATTTTAGTAAAACAAATGTGTATATAAGAGTTAAGAGAAGCTGATGATTTACTTAGCACATAAGTGATCAAACAGAGGTTGGAAAACTTCATCTTAATCTCAAGTGGGCTTAGACAAATTATCCATTTATTATTATCTCTTGATGGTTCTTGTGCCATTTTAACCTAATCGAAGTTTAAGAAGTAGTTCAAAAAGACTGAAGAATATAATATTTAGTTTCATTTCTTTTTCACTATATGAAGTTCATACATTTTGAAGCTGAATTGCATTTCATTTCTGGGCTGGACCTTATAGCCTCTGGGAGTTACGCATAATGATGTTTAATCCTTTCCACTGCTGACTCAGTACTTTGTCAGTGTAGAAAGAGAGCTGCTTCTCCTGAGTTTGTTCTACAATCTTCACTTCTTCAAAAATTGCAGGTGACTAATCTATATTTCAAAGAAAGATGACCTTTGCTTGATTTAAATGGAATCTTTCTTTCAATATCTGAAATGAGAAAGTGATTAAAGTTTTGGTTGATAGGTAAGATGTATTTTAGGAGCAGATAAGCTTAAAGGTCAGACACTGTCAAATGAAGGATTTTGACTTTTTAATATTTAAATACTTCATAAGAATCATGGTTTATGCATGCCTGCACTCTTTTTAAGTTCTAAAATAAAATTGCTCTGCATTTTCATAAGATTCACCTTTCAATGTTAGCTACATTTTGATGGTATTACGTGAACAATTGCTTTGCAGTATTTGGTCTTCCTGCTTCATCTGAGACAGCAAGTTTTCCTGGCCTTTCTGTCAAATACTTTTAAAATAACATCTTGAAATAACATAAAGTAACACCTGAATTAAAACACCAGCTCTTCTTTCTTAGATTAATTTCTTTTATATCCACTGATGACTTAAACTTTGGAATTGTTAATGTAACTAATAAATTAATGTCAAACATAAAGTACATCTTTTGTTTCATAAAGAGTGTACTATTTTGAGGACTGTGGCTTGTGTGTTTTTTCAACAGACCACATTTTTTTGAATGTATGACACAAGATTAACAGAGGCCATCTGGATTATGAAACCATATTTTGTGGAGTCACAAGCAAATAATTAATAGTTTTTAACCTATATAACATAAGAGAACAATAACTATCCAGAACTATAAGCCACAAGAAGAATCTTTAAAGATAAAAGATTAAAAAACAAAAAAAAACCCAAACAAAACCAAAACCAAACAAACAACAACAAAAAAAAACCAACAAAACCCCAAAAACTAGTGATGTTTTCCTTAGTGTCATAATATTCAGAATTTGTATGGAATTTCCTAAAATTATATCTGGAAGATACTAGAAAGTACATCTGCTTTTCTTACCCTTTTGAAATCTGCACTTCTTTTTTATTTTTATTTTTAATCTATAGCAATTTTATCTAGTCTAAGGTAGGACAGTGTTATAGTTCTTTCTGACATTTGTAACTGATGAAAACTAAAGGAAGATTTACCACCAAGCTCCTGAAAAAACACTTTTAGTAATACAAAGAAACAATTTGCCCTTCTCCCTTTATGCTGAAATACTATCATACATGTCAGAGGAAGTAGATATGCATTTTGAAAGGATTAAGACAGAAAAAAGAATTGAAAAAATTTGACAGAAAAAGAAGTATGATTAATGTATAATGTACTAAAACCTGAAAGACCAGATCTTCTTTAATTTGAAAAAAACACATAATTTTTGAAGCTTAATTTGCCTTGTCCTACCCCTTCCAAAAGGGATCATATTAATCAGTCTCCATTTCTATCAACCTCACCATATGTTTCCTCAAGTAATCTAAGTTTTCCTTTCCACAACATTACTAATAGAAGCAATAAATTATATATTTGTTTTGGACTAAAATGAGAAGTTCAACATGTTCACAACCACTACTTTTTTTCAGCTTTGGTATATGTGACTAGTGCTTTGTTAGGATACTCACAACTAAGATTAAAATAGTAAGCCTTGCAGTTGATCTGTTGGTTATTTTGCAGAAAAAGCTATTAGTGTTTTCCAAAACTATCTATATATTAGATGGTACTTTTCCAGTTTCTATCTAGGAAATTAAAGTTTTCCATTGTCACATTTTCTATTTTTGCTTCATTCTCCCATAAATATTATTTGTAGCTAATACTGGAGATGTAGAGCAGATATCTTGTCTTGGAAATTATATGTTTTTACTATTACATAAGAGGTGCTTCACATAGTTTCTATTCTACTCTTGTTAGTTTTTTCTTTCTTTAATGCTGAGACAGTTCTTTCATGTATGATATTATTCAACTACTTTTCCCTCCTATTTCTTTTATTCTTAAATAATTGAGCAGTCAGTAACTCTGGTCCAAGTGTAACTGCTGTTAAAGTCTGATTTCATGTCTTGAATCAGAAGTGATAATTCTCCGTTTTATTTCCAAGGCTTCTCAAACTAGTATATAAACATTGCAGTTGTTTCTAATCTAACCTTGACAATTTTCTAGATGAAATATCTTCCTGATTTGTGTTGATCAATTTCAGTTCTTTCCCTTAAAATTCTACTGCTTCTTCCTCCGTGGCTATGTTGTCATTTACCTGCTGCATATTTATACCAGATCTGAAAAATCTCTGAGAGACTCCTGCCATTCCTCACTTGAAAGCTTTAACTTTTTTTTTTTTTACTAGTTTAAAGCCTAAACTTTTTTTTTCATGCTAAATTGATCCCTGAGGATATTGCTCCTGGCTACTCACTTGGAGTTCACTACTTGATAAAACTAATGTCCTAAGGGTAAACACATAGGGGGAGGGAAATGGGTAGCTTTGTTTTGTCAGCCATTTGTTGTCTTCCAGATTTTGTCATGCCCTCCTATCCTCCTATCCTTCTATATCTTGAGGACAGAAAAGATCCCAGTAAGATAGTCTTAAGTTCTCTGAGTGTTTTCTCAGGTTGTGTAAAATTTGTCCTTGATCCACATCAAAAAAAGAATCTGAACTCATACTCTGAATGCAAAGTTGTTTTCTTTCTGCCACCAGGTTTCATTTCAACCACGGGAGAATACTGTAAATAGCAAGTCCCATGAGACAAGTAATAGTAATTTCACCTAGTATGAAATGTTGAAAACTTGATGTCAAAACAAAGTCATAACTTCGAAAAATTAACTTCTGCACAATTAACAGTTTTAATGGATGTCTAATTAAGTCATTTCCCATATGGTCTATTCAATTAACCCTTAACAAAAGAGACCAGCACTTCAAAGTCTCAAATAAACAGAGAAGAAAACAATATCTGCGCAAATTGTTTTCGAAGATGTTAAAAATGGCCTATGTATCTTGTTCAAACTTAGCTAATGAACTTTGTTTTCAATTCTGAACCTACATTCAATGAGTAATTATTAAAGCAGCTGCCCTTCAGATGGCAGGCTGAGAATGGCACTCTGGTCATACTGAGAGAACATTATGCTTTAATGAGAGCAAATGTGCTAACACATGATGTGTGATTTCTATTTATACTTATGTGAAAGCATAGATACCACTCTTTATCCATTTTTCCCCCTTGATTACAGGTAACTAAAGAGCCTTTAGTTTCTTAACAAAAAATTGACCTGCTACATCAGTAGCATTGGTAATAATCTGTATTTCTTTCTGTACTTCAAAGGAGCTTTAAGCTCCTTTAGAACTGCAGCATTAAACAGAAATAGAAGGCGGCAGGGGAACATACATTTCAAGTGGTGCACTTCAGAAAAGTCCACGAAACTGTTCTAAAACATGAAAACTCAAACTGTGGAATAAGTAGCATGTAGTATAAATAATATGTTTCTTCCCCATTACCACATATTCTTTTATATAACCTTTCTTATCTTTCTTTTCACCCTTTTTGATGCTTTGAAAAATCTTCACCATACACTAGCCTTTCCAAGCCTCCTGTGTTGTTATTTTGTGGTTTTTTGAGATTTTTTTTTTAAATCTTCCTTCTTTGCTCTGCCCCTCTGTTTTACCCATGAGGTGGGAGTCCTGCTCTTTGAACACCAATACCAGTTGCTTCACCTTTTGTCTTTCATTATCTATCACTTTGTAACACAAAAGAACACTGAAAAAAGGGTGCTACCTTTGGAAACACGTTGAATCTATATAAGCCTAGGCAATATTTAAAGCTAACACTCACTTTACCAGAACTTCATGCATACACACCCAATATAGAAGCAGCAACTAACAGATAAAAATGTGGAGAAAACATTGCACATCGGGCAATTAATAGTCAGATCTGAAGAGAATGGATAGTAAAATCATTATATGACTCAGCCATGCTTTTGAACACTTCTGGTATGAAATGCAACATACCTATGCCTAGCACTTGGGGCAGAATAGTTTGGTGTATTTTCCCCTTGATCCAGCTTGTGTCTACAGCTTTATGTGCCTAAAGGAAAGGTAAGAGAAAGACAGCATGATGAGATGAACATAATCTGACATTTAATGAAGAGAACTGTCCCTAAGACATAGTGTCATATGACATGAAAAACGATTGCACTGTACAGTTTTTGCCTTCTGTAGGAATTGAGCAAGTTTGGTTGGATTAATTAGATACATACATTAACTTACTCAAAAGAATACAGAAAAATATTTTCCTTTATTTGTTTGTTTGAAGTTCATCTAGTTTCCTTTTCATGTTCATTTTCATGCTATTTAGCAAATAGAAATTACATTATTTAGAACAGATTCTTAGTGTGGTGCTTTGTGGTTTTTTAATACACTTACTTTCTTGTGTTTAGAAGTAGTAGTGGAGGAATAGATCTACCTGTGAAGTATAATTTAAAAGTATAAAGCATATTATTCAGTTTGTAAATAGGAAAGTTGGCTTAATTAATCAGAGTCATTTTGGAATGCTTATCCCTGACTCACAGGGGTTTTTTAAAAAAAAAATTCAAGAAATAGGTGAGTAATCTTCGAAGATAAAAATATGAGAACAAGCTGGGGTTCAAACAAATCTGCTTTAAGAAGGCCCAAGAAAAGAACAGCTGCAATAAATTAACAGCATAGAAAAATTGCTTAGCCACTCTCCATCATCTTTGAAAGGTCATGGAGAACAGGAGAGGTGCCTGAGGACCGAAGGAAAGCCAATGTCACTCCAGTCTTGATAGAATCATAGAATCATAGTATCATTATGGTTGGAAGAGACCTCAAAGATTATCAAGTCCAACCGTATACCAGATGCCACCATGCCCGCTAAACCCACTAAACCATGTCTTGAAGCGCCACATCTAAACATTTTTTGAACACCTCCAGGGATGGTGACTCCACCACCTCCCTGGGGAG
>NW_009612315.1:0-11598 GCF_000690535.1 Cariama cristata
ACCACATCTACAGCCCTTCCCTCATCCACTCATCATTCTGAGGAGTTTCTACTTTTGTAAGCTAAAACTGAAATAAATAAATACCAACGGGAGCGTCACTAGCATGTTGTTTAGGGTTAATAGCAGCTTGTGGTTGATCTCCTCTGACAAGGAGGAAATTTCAGGTGAAATTCAGAATTTCTGAATCCTTCTGAATCCCGCTGGGGTGCTTTTGCAGGTGGCTGCAGACAGAGTATTTCATCTGGGAGCACCAGTCGCTGCTGATTCCATCCTCATTGATATAGGCGCATTGTCCATTGCCCTTGACGGGGAACCTGCACCAAACAGCAGAAGGAAAACTCAAAGGGAAGCAAAACGGGTTGTTGTCAGCCGTAGGTCAGTGGCTGAGCTTCTCCCTTAGGGGTTAACAATGCTGCAAGGAGCAGGGACCACCCTTCCCAGCAAACAACTCGCCCCACACAGAACAAAAACTGCCTCCCACTCCACAAAGGAGGGACTGTTTTCAGTTGCTTGGTCTCAGGGGGGTTCATCCAGGGATGCCCTCAACCCTCTGCCAGCATCCGCATCACACAAATCCACGGACTGTGGTCCAAGTGCTTTAGCTCAAGCAAGAAATGTGGTGTTTAATTGCTCCCACCTCATTAAATTTGTATCTATGTGTGCCTTCTTGCATTCAATCCCTAACCCATCTCAGCCCAGGACATGGTTACGTTCTCCAAAAGACAGGACGTACGGGTTGTAGAACCCCTTGTCGGTTGGCCTGTTGAACCACTGCCAAGGTCCAGAGCCTTCCCTTCGGAGACCGATCCAGTAGTGCAAGGAAATCCCATAGCGCAAGAGGAAATCCTAGAGGAGGGGGGGAAAGCAAGCATCATATGTACCTTCACGTTACGCCCTCCGGCAAATCCCAAATCTGCTTCCCAAAAGCCACTGACACACCAGTTCCTGGGGGATTTCTCATTTACCAGCTCCTCCTGGGTGTCGATGGTGGCCAGGTGGGCTCCGAGAGAAAGGCAAGAGTTCTGACTGCTGTTCCAGTCCATTTCATTCTCCATGAAGTAAAAGCACTTCTCCCTGTACCCAATCCCCTTTTCATGGCAGCTGGGAAGGATGGGAGAGGGGCAGGATGGGCAGGACGGGCATTTCTTAGCTGGAAATAAGCAGAACACATCCTGGTGACTTACACGGGAGAGTGTTCTTCAGGGGAGGAGAAGACTTTGGTGGTGAGCACCTCCATCCTCAGCCACTTACCTGCCAGCGCGATGATGGTGAGAAGCAACACTGCTATGACCACCGTGACCCCGATGGGGACCTTTTTATCTTTAATGCACTTGAGGCTAAAATCTGGGGACAAATAGCATGCAAGAGGTACAGCCAGCAAACCCATGGCACAAAGAGCAGCCCAAGCTCCCCGCAGCTCTTGTATTCCCCCCACGGGTGCCTTCAACACCTTTAAATACAGCTGCAGAGCATGGGGGGGGCCAGAGTGGGGTACAGGTTCAGTTCAAGGGGTGCATCCCCATGCTTTCATCAGCCTCCAAGGATTTTTAGGGCTGCCTGACCTCGCTGCATCCTCTCCACCCACCCTCAACCACAAGAGATGGGCACCATCCCCCAGAGCCACAGCTTGGGCTGCCCTGCACCTCCAGCAGCTTGCAAACAGCTTTACCTTTCTTACATCCTCCTCCTCCCCCTCACCCCAGTTGTTTTAATTAAATTTTAGCTGCCCATGTCACTCTAAGCCCAGCCACAACCTCTGAAACAACATCTGCGAAACAAGACTGGTGCTTACTGGTCCCTTCCTCCGCTCTCTGTTGCGACGGCATCATTACAGCAGTCGAGTCTTCGCCTGTGCAAAAGCAGCAAGCCCATGCAAAGTGAATTACTGCTAATGCCGTGACAGTACTCAGTAGGACATGCCTGACCTTCAGTATTTTCCCCCCACGACAATCAAGGGAACAAGCAGCACTTCCCCTTCATCTGGTTTACATACATGGCAGGAAGGAAAATATTATTTCCTCCAAAGAAAACAGGACTTGCTTTGTTTTCCCAAGTCAGCCCTGATTCTGTGGGTTTCTGACAGCTCTGTTTGCCCTGGAGAGGTGCTGTCTCAATTACTTCCCCACTTCTTTGCCTGCAAGCTGTTTTCTGCTCCAATCCCCACTCCAGGACCCTCATCAAACCCATCCGAGCCACGGCCTGCAGCCTAAAGCACAGAAACCACCCCCTCATCTCCCCATCCTAGGCGGGCCGGCTCCTAAAGCCTCTACGAAAGGGGATGGTGCTTCCGTACCCGTGTCATGAACAGCTTCTGCCATCCCTGCAGCACTCTCCGGGGACAAGCTCATCCCTCCATTCCACCAAAACCAAGGTGAGCGGGGTCAAGAACACCCCGAGATTGCAGCACGGCACCAGGGAGCAGCCGAGTCCTTCTCTGTCCCGGGGCTTTGACAGGATGCTCCTCTGGTCACTAAAATAAAAAGACAAAAAGCTCATAATCCGCCCCCGAGAACCTCAGAGCTTGCTTGACGAGGTAAGCACTTTTTTCGAAATCTGTTATATACCTCAAAGCTCCTTTTTCCACATCCCAGCCTGCGTTCTCTCTGAATTATTGTCCTCAAAACCTCCCACAACTGCATATTTTTCTACATGGCTCTTGCCAACTGTTTTTCTAAATTCTTTTGGCTTTTGATCTTTCCCTGGACACAGACTTTTCCCAAAGGCCATGGTAAAGCACGAACAGACTGAGAGAAGCAAAACCAGTCCCACAAGAGCTATTTGTAGAACATTCACATTTATAAGAAAACAGCAGAGAAACAGAACAAGAAACTGTGGTTGCTGTTGTCAACAAGCCCTTGAAGTCACCGACAGCTGCAGCTCCTCTAGCAAAGAGCTTCTATATTTACTAAAACTATATCTAGAACCCTTGATACCAAAGGGTTAAAGAATTCAGCTAAATTAACAGAAGAGCAGGCACATTATTTAGCCTGGCACCTCAAGGTTGGGAAGCATCAAGAAAAGGAACAAACGAGAGAAGAAGGGACACTGTTACCTAAGTCAGTAGGCAAGAATGTGGAGAGAGGCCTCCAAGAGAGGGAGTTCTAGACATGAAGGGAGCCAAGCCGATCACACGTTACAACCCACAGACATCAACAATAAAGTAGCTGAAAGCAGGACAGAGGTAATTGTGGTAGTGGGAGATCGCGACCTCCAACTCAAATGGCCCCCCCGAAAGAGGGCAAAACCCCACTTGGGATGCATGTGCAGTTAAGAGAGAGGCTTCGTTAGTGCTTGCTGAGGATGCGTACTAATTTACATTAGAAGCGAGAAACTTATAACTAATAATACGTAGTGTACTATGAATATGCAAATGTCCCATGGTATATAATATGTATCTCCATTTTTCTCGGTGTGCATGCTTGGAGGAGCCATCCCCCTTGCACCCGGCGCTGCAATAAACCAATGTCGGCTTTCTAAACTGTCATTTGGTTTAGAGATTTCTTGGTTACGACCTTCGGTATCAGATGGGACCAGCTCTCCGGAATCTCGGCAGACCAGAGGAATCATGAGGACTTCAACGCACACTGGAGTATTTTCGGGAAGGCCCTCTGATTCCCTGGTTCAGTGAGTTTCTGCGACAGCTATCTGGGAGATTAATGACATTGGTCCTAGCTACTGGATAAGTGAGTTGTATTTAAGTTAAGTATATACTGTTCATTGTATTAAGTAAGCTGTAGTTGTATTAGAATGAAGTATACTGTTAAATTCTACTGTTAATTGTACTGTTAATTGGTATTGGTATTGTTGGTATTGGTATTGCAGTGCAGAGTCGTGCTGTGCCACAGTGGGTTAAAAGTCTCACTAGAGGGGGTTAAAGTCCCACCAGAGTGGTACTGTGTGATCCGTACACTACTACGGGGATGCCCGGAGTCCAGATTCTTGGCCTACTGTTAATCTTAGGTTATTGTTAATTTTAATTGTTAACGTTATTTCTTTGAACTTTTGTAATTTGGATTTCACACTTTGTCACATTTTATTAACCGGAATTTGTCTAGCTATAAGGTATTGTAACACTTTATAATATGGGAACTGGGCAGTCCAACATGGGGGGAATCCCTCAGTGCTCTCCCCTGGGCGGTATATTGAAACACTGGAGCAAGTTCAGGGATGATCCCCTAACTCGGAAAAAGTTAGTGGACTACTGTAATCACTGGTGGCCTGTGTGTACTCTAGATGATCGGGAAAAGTGGCCTAAGAATGGAAGCTTAAAGTACAGTACTATATTACAGTTACTGTTATTTTACAAACGAGAGAGAAAATGGGATGAAGTGCCGTATGTCGATTTGTTCTTTACATTACAAAATGATTATGATGTACGGAAGGAATGCGGCTTGATTGGAGGCGAAAGTGGTGTAGCAGAACTGGCATTAGAGGTAGAAATGAAAAAGCCACCTAAGCGATGTTGTTTGGCATGTAGCATTGGCAAGCGATGCAATAAATAGAAAGAAAAATGGGAAGAGGATGTTGAAAAGGAGGAAGAGGAGGATGTTGAAATGTGGGTTGGACAGAGAAGGGGCGAGAGGCAGAGAGAACAAGGGAGTAGCGATTCGGATAATGAGGAAGAGGGGTTTAGGCTGGTAGCAGGGAGGACTAGGCAAAGAAATGCTCAGAATATACAAGCCCCTCTCAGGCAAGCGGTAGGACCGGTTTGGGTAAAGGTGCCGTTTTCAATAACGGATTTACAGGCTTGGAAGGAGATGGCAGGCACGTATAGGGAGGACCCTGAACAGGTAGCGAAAGTAATGGAAATCACGATCCAGATTGGAAAGATCTGCAAGTTATCTTAAACAACTTAGCATCTTATGAAGAAAAGAGGATTATTATGGCTAAGGCTAGAGAGGAGGCAGAACGAGTACATGTTCAAGCGGCACAAGCGGGTCAGATCGAGGATCATGTTCCATCTAATGATCCTAATTGGGATCCCAACGTCCAAGCTCAGAAATTATTACTGACCAAATACCAACGATTAATTCTGTATGGGATCTGGAATGCTATACCAAAAGCAAAGAATTGGTCTAAATTATATCAGGTCATTCAAGGAAAGAATGAGGATCCCTCTGCTTTCATTGAAAGACTAACGAAGGCTGCAAGGAAATATACTGATTTGAATCTGCAAAATGAGGCAGATGCTGTCTCGTTGCTCCATATATTTATAGGACAACCGAGTGCAGACATAAAATGGAAACTACAAAAGTTAGAGGGGACAGATGCCCGCTCGTTGGACAAAATGGTGGAAATCGCCTGGAAAGTATGTAACAACAGAGAAAAGGTAGGGAAGCTCAGAGATAATAGGTTACTGGCTACAGCCATAGCTCAGGGGACTGGCAAGGTCAGAGAGCAGGGCAGCTACCGGAGCTCGAGGGGAAGGTTTCCTGGCGCAACACCTAGGGCTGGAACGCCACTAGACAGGGATCAGTGTGCTTTCTGTAGGCAGAAAGGACACTGGAAAAGGGAATGTCCACACTTGATTAGGTGACAAAAGGGAATGCCCACACTTGATTAGGTGACAGGAAATACCAGAACAGGCTGTTACCATGATGACAGCCGATTCAGACTGAGGAGGACCGGGGGATGAATCAGAATCTTCCCAAACAGAACCCCTGGTTATCGTAAAGCTGGGGAATGAAAAAATAAAACTTTTAGTAGATACGGGAGCTACTTGTTCAGTAATAAATACATGTAGGGGTAGTTTGAGTAATCAAAGCAGAGCAATTATTGATGCCCCAGGGCAGAAAGAAAATCGGCCATTTTTCCAGCCTATGAAATTTGGAATTGGGAAAAGGGTGTCAACCCATCAATTTCTCTACATACAGGATTGCCCTATGCCATTATTAGGACGGGATATATTAAGTAAACTGAATGCACAAATTACTTTTGCAAACGGAAGAATTCAAATCCATATTCCTGAAAATAAAGCTTTGGATGCCCAAGTTTTTATGTTACAGAAAGGAGCCGAGTTACAGGAAATACCAGAAGAAGTCAAAAACGCTGTAACACCTCTCGTATGGGCTTCAGGAACGCCAGGACGATCCCGAGCAGCAAAACTGGTATTCATCCAGCTGAAACCAAGCATGACCGGTAAGACGGAAGCAGTACCCACTTAAACTGGAAGTCAGAAAAGGATTAGAACGATTGATAGAATGATTCATAAATTTTGGATTATTGAGAGAATGCCAGTCAGAATACAACACTCCGATACTGCCAGGTAAAAAGCCAAACTCAGAAGAATATAGGTTAGTTCAGGATTTAAGGGCTATAAATCAAATCGTAGAGGATGTCCGCCTGGTAGTGGCAGATCTGTATACCCTGTTAACCTCCTTGAGGGAAACAAATAAATGGCTTACTGGGCTGGATTTTGCCTACTGTTAGCAGCTGAGAGTCAAGAACGATTCACTTTTGAATGGGAAAACCCTAAAACCAGGAGAAAAACTCCATTGTGCTCCTGCTCTAGGTCTCCCGAACTTAGAAAAACCATTTGAACTATTCATACATGAGAGACTACATATTGCCCTAGGAGTATTGGCCCAGAGATTAGGATCCTGGAAAAGGCCCGTGCGGTACTTCTCAAAACAACTAGATAATGTCAGTAAAGGATGGCCAACATGTCTGTGAGCAGTGGTGGCTACAGCGTTATTGATCCAAGAGGCCTGAAAATTGACACTCGGGCAAAAACTAACTGGGTTTGTACCCCATGCAGTTACAACGGTTCTAGAACAAAAAGGAGGACACTGGCTATCACCAAGTTGGATGCTGAAATATCAAGCCATCCTTCTGCAACAGGATGACATGGAATTCAAAGTAACCAACTGTGGGAAATGGTACAGCAATGGATAAAGCGGCAGGGTCCCACGAACACAGCGTCCCACGAACATTAAAGATCAGTACATCTTGTTCCTCCTCCTGCTGTTTGCATGAGAAACCTACACTAAGATTAACAAAACATAACAAAGGACTGGCCAGAGGTAATGTGCGTGACTTCTAAGATCCTGCAAAACAGAAACTGAGGCCGATGGCCTCATGGGAAAAAATTACAGAATGTGATAAACAAACTTAGAGTATTGAGCTGTGTGACAGGAGAACTAAAGAGGTGGTTATGTAAATACGCCCTGTGACTGGACCCTGCTGCTGTTTCTTGTGATGCGTATGAGGGAGAGTTAAGAAGCAATAAACGATTCTGATTCTGGTTAAGCACATCCGGGTCCATGAAATCATTCACCACAACCAACATCCTGAATCCAGCTACTTTTCTAACTACTGATCCTGATGGAGAAGAATTAATTCACGACTGTCTGCAGACAATGGAACAGACGTACTCCAGCAGAGCAGACCTGAAAGACATACCAATAGACCATGCAGACTGGAACCTGTTTGTGGATGGTAGCAGCTTCGTGCGGGATGGAATACGAAAAGCAGAATACGCAGTGGTAACCATTGATCAAGTAGTTGAGGCTAAAGCTCTGTCATATAACACAAACTGACTCAGGAATCTTAAAGTTCTGGGTTGTTGTATCTCTTGTAATAGTGTTGGGAAGTACAGAAATTGATATAGATAGAGAGACCAATGCTGACATAGACAAGAATTTAATTCTGACATTGATACAAGAGTTTGGTAGGACGCGTAATCTCACCAGTGTTACAGCATGCATCCCACTTCCTCACTCAGCAAGCCAGCCTATCCCATGGGGTATTATAACAATGAATTCATCATTACTGGAGGAATAAGTACAGACAAAGAAGTAGTGATGTTGCAAGATGCGACTCCTTGGAGGCCAGGAGATGGGCGAATGGTATTTGGGAGGGGTTCAGAAAAACAGCGTCCCAGGGCATCACAACCTTTAGACACCCAATTCTTACAAGCAGTACTAGCAGCCTCTGGCAGGCAGGCCACAGGACATCAGGTGGATATTGGACTACCCGGCTGCAGCCTAACACAATAACTAGGCAAGTAACTTCAGGATTGCTGACCTTATGCCCTACTTGTAAAGAGTTCAATCAAAGCCCAATTTTGGGGACGAGTTAGGAGAGATACTGAGACAGAAAAGGACCTGGACACCTGGATGGGGCCTTCTGCAACAGTACAACTTAGCTGGGGATTGCAGAGTTTCTTGTTACCAGGATTAACGGCTTTAGAAAATCGAATGTTAATAGAAAACTTAACCTGGCAAGTGGAAACTCTGTCCAGAGCTACACATAAAGGATTCCAAATTCTTAATAAGCAGATCCAAGCTGATACTGAAATGACTTTACAAAATAGGCGAGCCCTAGATTTGCTACTGGTTAAAAACAGGGAGTGTGTGGGTACCTCAAATTAGACAAAGAACATTGCTGTATCCACATCCCCAATGTCATGGATAATCTGCACGAACAATTAGACAGAATGAAAAGAGTAGCAAAAGACAGTAGAGCAATCAGAGAATCAGCAGAAAATAGTTGGATTAACAACGTCCTTCAAGAATTAAGTGGATGGTCCCTAAAAGGACGGATAGCTACACTACTAGAGGGAATTATCTTAGCGATCATAATTATAGTCATCTTAGGGATCTGTATAGCATGTGTCAAAAGAGCTACTGAGAAAAATATATGGAAGTAGTAAGAAAATTTTACTACTTCCAAAGGGAGGAATTGATACTGAAGGGTTAAATAATTCAGCTAAATTAACAGAAAAGCAGGCACAGCCTTTAGCCTGGCATCTCAAGGTTGGGAAGTATCAAGAAAAAGAGGAAATGATAGAAGGGACATGGTTATCTCAGTCAGCAGGCAAGAATGTGGTGAGAGGCCTCTGAGAGAGGGAGTTCGAGATGGGAAGGCAGCCAAGCTGATCACACGTTACAACCCACAGACATCAACAATAAAGTGGCTGAGAGCAGGACAGAGGTAATTGTGGTAGCGGGAGATCGCGACCTCCAACTCAAATGGCCCCGCCGAACGAGGGCAAAACCCCACTTGGGGAGCATGTGTAGTTAATAGAGAGGCATCATCAGTGCTTACTGAGGATGCGTACTAATTTACATTAGAAGCAAGAAACTTATAACCAATAATACGTAGTGTGCTATGAATATGCAAATGTCTCATGGTATATAATATGTATCTCCATTTTTCTCGGTGTGCATGCTTGGAGGAGCCATCCCCCTTGCACCTGGCCCTGCAATAAACCAATGTTGGCTTTCTAAACTATCATTTGGTTTGGAGAGTTTTCTTGGTTACGACCTTCGGTAACACCCTGACATCAGATGCACAGCTGCTGTTTCTGTTTAATATCAGCACTATAAACAGAAATTACATTACCAGTACACTTTTGACCTTCCTCAATTTGCAGCAAATATTTTCTAGGTAACAACAACCTCCCTGTGTTTGCAAAAGTTAAGAATCAAAAGGATATTTTTTTTTCCTCCCCCAAACATTTGATTTGGAATAGGGTTTAATTGATGGAGCATTTTGCTACTGTCCCCAACACTTGAAACCAAATGACTCCAGCCCCAGGCTGCAACTTGGTGCATTTTAGAGTAAAACAGCAGGTGATGGAGGAAGAAGAGATAAGACACCAAGTGGGGAATAACAGAGGAACCTGATCATCAGAAAATACTCCCAAATATGCTGGGCTTGAGGGAAATAAAAAGACTTTTGTGTGTCCCAAAAAGCACGTCAGAAATATTACAGGCAAACATCGTTCTAGTTCATGGCCTTGGTAGGGGGAAACATTGCTGCCCGGTGAAGCAATGTCTTTGCAAGAGGCACATGGAAATAAATGAAAGGCGCTTTTGTGTAACACCACAGAGCGAGGAATCCACGCAGCAAACGGGACTGAATTCCTCATGCCATGACAATACCCGAAAACTGCTGCAAAAAACCAAAACTCCATCTTTTATCTACAAAAAAAAAAGAAAACTCCACCTTTGATCTACATGGATATCCTATGCGACAGGGGACACAGCAAAGCGCCGTTGCAAGGAGACACGCTGGGGTCCCCAGGACCCCAAAGTGGGACCCACAGCCTGCGTTGAGCTGGAACAGGAGTCCCAGGGGAGAAGGGAGCTGAGTGCTGAGGGGAAAGATGCTGGAGGGTGGAAAAAAAACCTGTCCCCAACTGAAGTTAGGAGGTTCCCACCTGCCGGGCTTTGCCAGGTAACCCCAGCGCCCATCTCTGCCAGCTCCCAACTCACCCTCCGCATGCTCAAAGGAAAATGGGTTTTTCCAGGCCAGCTTCCTAGTCCAAACTCGCAGAGAAGCTGCTGCTGAACTTGGGGTTTTCCAGCTTCCAGGAGCTGCAACGAGAGGACAGATAAGCTCCCACTGAGCAACTGACTTCCACTGCACATGTTTTTATTCCGTGGCAGAGGAAAAACTGCAGAATTTCCCCCTCCACGCCCACACCGTCCATACAGATGAGGGATTTAAACACATGCAGGGACAGGCTCTGCTCCCGAACCCCAAATTTATCACCTACGTGTAGTACCAGAGCAAGAATCCAGCAAACTGGAATCAACCAGAAGCGTCTAATACCCACTACCAAGGAGCTGCCAGAACCTACCCCTTCTATGTGCTTTCTGCAGTAAACAACACTGTCTCACCAGCACCCTTGCCTTAGGAACCTCCTTATCACTGTTCCTGGAATATTATTTTTTTTCCCAGTTAATCTCACACCCTTCTCCATCCCCCAAAGCAAAATGGGAGGGAGAGGTGCAAATGATGCCCCTTCGTTCTAGAGATCCAAGGACTGCTCTGATTCTTCCTCGTTGGAAGAATTAAAGGCTATGGCGAAATCCACTGCCAAAGCCTTTGTCAAGCCAGACACAGACACGGTTTCACCACCACGGCTCTTATCCCCACATAGAAGGACAGCAGAGGACATGACGACAACACAGCACATCAGGATGTTTAATTCTGTACACTGAGTGGGGCCGTGCTGGGCTCTCACCGGTCGGCCGTGGCCCCTGCGGTGATGCCCAGGCGGAGGAAGGCGATGCCAGCACAGCCCTGCCCTGTCTCTGCTCCCTGGGGAGCACCTGGGGAGACAAACGCAGCCTTGGGGAGCTCAGGGCCCGGCCCTTGGCCCCCAGCAGAGCCAGCGCCCTCCCCACCACCCTGCAGGCACTCGCCGGCCGCCTGGGAGCAGCCCCCTTCCCACCGCTCAGCCCCTCCGCTTTACCACCAGCCCGGTGATGGGAATGGGAACGGGGGGGACAGGGTCCCCCCAACACATCTGCTCAGCCCTTCTCCGCTCACCGCGGCTGCCTGGACACCACCACCAGCAGCCCCAGCACCCCAGGCTGGGGCAGGGGCGAGACCTTGGGCCCTTGGAGCCAGCAAGGGGCTGGCAACTCGGTGATCCTGGGGGCAACGGGATGAGCAAAGCTTGGCAGGGGGTGCTGGGGAGAAAGGCTGAAGTCAGGGCGAGGGAGGGAACGAGGCGGAGCGGAGAGGAAAACACTCAGGCCATTAATTTGATGGGGTTTTTGCCGGTGCTCCCGAGGAGCCTGTGGGAGCACAGATTGAGGAAAGGCAGTGGCAGCCGCTTTTCTCAGCGGACCGAGGGGAGGG
>NW_009612315.1:11714-12361 GCF_000690535.1 Cariama cristata
CGAGCAGGGGCCTAGGCAAATCGGCTCCTACCCCACCGCTGTCCATAAGGCTCGGCAACACCCACCTGAAACATGTAATTTTGTACTTTTCTTGGTACTTCTCCACCACAGTTAGCTTGCCAATACTAATGTGACCCTCCACTGTAGTCCGATGACGGACTGTGGAAGTTTTGTTGCAAAAGTGTGACTGGTAAGAGAGAACATTTGCCTAAAAAAGGCATAGAGATACAGAAACGAACACCCCACTGTTCAAAGTAACGGTAAGACCAGTGCAAACGGCTCTAAACCAGTTGAGGCCAACAAAGAGGAGAGAGCATGCACTGAACCATTGCATGGGAACAAGTGAAGAAGCTGAAGATGGGACCACCCGAGGAAGTCAAGGATGACCAGAGGACTTGTGATACCATGAAATGGACCTTTGATGGGGAGAGAGACCGCGGAATGAGAGGTGTGTGTAATTCCTGGAATGTAAGGATGTTACATTTATAAATTCTCAGAAATAGGGCGGGGCAGCGTATGTAGCCGCAAACACTCAAGGCTGGGTGGCGCAGTTATGGTGGGGACTGCCCAGCGCTGTTAATACAGACTGCCCGCTCAACAGGGCATCTCCTTTCTGGCGAGTGCGATCTTCGCGATCACACCGACCC
>NW_009612316.1:0-10688 GCF_000690535.1 Cariama cristata
ACTCTCTAACATATAAAGCCACTCTGCCGTCTCTCTTTCCTTGACTATCCCTTCTGAAGAGCTTATAGCCATTCATTGCAGCACTCCAGTCATGAGATTCATCCCACCAGGTTTCCGTGATGGCGACTATGTCGTAGCCTTCCTGCTGCACCATGGCTTCTAGCTCTTCCTAAGGTGGCATGAGTTCTCAAGTCCATTAACAATCCATGTGCACTACAAAATGGTACGGGTGAAGGGGTGCGTGCTGTATGCTCACTCTCAGTAAATAGATTGTATGAAAGAAATTTGCTTTGAAATACACAATGTTTTGACTGGCGGTACAATCTTAGACAGGCTCACAGTCCATATTTTCACTTCTGGCCCCTCTGAGGTCCTTAAAACTCCTTTTCTGTAATTCATTTCAAGATAAAACTGAGTCTTGACATGTCCCTTGAAGCTCATCAGACCTACATTCCACACTGCTTGCAGCCATATAGTGAAAAGCACATTTCCTTTACATTTCCCTGTCCTGTGGCCAGAACAACAAGGATCTCACACTAAGCATTAGACTGTATCAAAGTGACTAGCAGACCATTTTTGACCTTTTGGCACCATAAGTCACTGTGCAAAGAGCTGAGGCTCAAAGAGTCTGGATACAGTGCCCTTAAAAACAAAAAACAAGGAACAGACATCAGAGAAGCTCATTTTCCACTGAAGCCAGAAGCCAGATTTTGAACCCAGTGAGACAGCACTATAGCCAACAGGTTCAGCGGCATAATGTTTTTTCTTTATTTAAGTACACTGTGAGAACATTTATCGTTAATGTTTAGATTTCAGTTTATTCAGATGTAAAATTACTTTTCTTGTTTCTCTATAGGATTATCAGAACAAAACCAGCAGAAGATATAATTTTAATTGTTTCTATGATGGCACTTTGGGCTAACTACGCCATTAAGCAAGAAACTAAGCTGCTTCTTGACTTGGTACCATCTTTACTGTGAGCTGATAAACTGGAAGTCTATTTGGAAGGGCTACAAACCAATCAAGAAAAAGATAAAATGACAAAAGACCCATTCTTACAGGTCAGAGATGAGTAATCTTTCATTGAATCCTAGTTCTATGTATGGAACAATCCTTCAGGATCCCTCACAAATCCACTGTAAGCCTTAAGCAAAGTTAGATTGTCCTGGTTTGGCTAAAACAGGACCATTTCTCCTTTAGTAGATTTTCCTTTAGTCAAGTTTCTTCTAAGTAACTGCACTTTCTGAAGCTGACTACGTGCTTTTCAGGCAGTGCTTGCTTTTAGAGTTGATGGCGCTTGATGTCTGCACTTGTTGCTGGGGTAGAAGTGGGACTGTTATACAGAAAGGCCCATGTCTGTGTGCCTGTTCCTAAGGGAACCAGAGTCCCTGTGGGCTCTCTTGTTGTCCGTGTGTGAGGAGGCAGAAAAGGGTCACACTCGTAGGAAGCTATGGACGGGACAGGTGACCAAGGACTGACCAGTGAAGTATTCTATCCCATACATGTGGATATTCAGTGTAAAGCTAAGGGATCATGGAGGTCAGCCCTTGGTGCTTCATGGCCAGCATCCTGGTGGGACTCTGCTCACTCTCCTGCCTCTGACCCTGATCCATGCATTCCTGAATCCAGTTCCTATCTGCTGCTGAGTCCGTTACAGGACATCCGGGTGCCCACTCTGCCACGTGAACACTGTGAGCTGATGTGGCATGCGGTCCTGCAGTCATCATCAGGAAGCTCAGTATTGGTTTGTGTATTTCTATTTCTACTATTAGTACTATTAGTATTAATACTATTTATGCTCTTTTTCATTGTTATTGTTTTATTAAAGTTGTTTTAACTTTCCAACCCATAAGTCTCTCTCCCTTTTCTCCTCTCCTTCCCCTTCTGGGAAAGGAAGAGGTTAATAGAAACCATCTGCCATTCGCTTTAAGTGCCGGCCCATCCTTAAACAGTGACATAGACACAGGTTGGCATGATACAGGATGGAGTTTCATCTTTGCAATATATTCACAGCATTGGATCCATAGATAAAAACTTTAGAACATCTGACATTTGAATGTTCATATATGATAGCCAAAATATCACATCATGTCATGTCAAAGATGGAGACTTTGGCAGGTAACAATGACAAAGCCAACTACCAGCCGCTTACTTTTCAGGACTACAGCTTGATCAATGTGGTTTCACCAGTACTGTTGGTATATATGCCACCAAGAGGTTTAATTCCCCTATGACACATTATCATTTTTAAAAGTTTTAAAACAAAACTAAATATATGGTGGAAGCTCCTCTAATCCTAATGAATACAGAACAGATTACTAGGTAAATACAAATTTAAAATGGAAAGATGCATAGAAACTATGATTGAAATAAGGACATTATTTTAACCACATGACACAGTTTGCTGAAATATAAATACTAGTATGATAATTTACTGTATGTTTTTATATTACATGGTATTATATGGGGTTTTTTTGCAGTTCAGAGTCCAAAAACATTTTGCATTACTTAATGAGATCCATCAACAATTTTATTAAAACCAAGTCTGTCTTTTTCACAGTGCCAAATGTGTAGATTAACATGTTGGTAAAGTATAGGTCTGGGAGATGAGTATATGACAAGACAAAGATGGCGGAACTTGAGATCAGTATCAAAAAAACCCAAAAATTACACTCCGCCAGCTAAATTTAGCAGGAAACAAAAAGACTCATTAACTTTTCTCCTTAATAATTAGCCTTCTGCAAAGAGACAATGTAACTTAAACATGTCAAACATCTCAGAAAAGAATCTCAATCTGTAACGCATCTTCCCTTCCCTTGCTCTTTTTTATGTATGTTCAGTGATCACCCATTTACTTATAGGCAGGAGAAGAGCTTCATTGCTGGAACAAAAACATTCTTCAGTGTTCAGTGCTGGGACTGATAATGTTGTGTGCATGGTAAGATTTTTGGTTTGGATAGGGTTTTTTCTTCATTTGTGTGTGGGAAGGAAAGAGCTTCTACATCCATTCCCCTAAAAACTGACAGATTGCCATATCTTATTCACAAACCATACAGCAAAGAATTTGTTACATTAAAAAATATGTCTGTGGATATCTAGGAACAAAAGGGCACAGACGTTCCTATGAAGTGGGAGATGCACACCCTGATTCCTCCATTATTTTCCAGCCACCAAATGAACACTTTGAAAATTGAAGATTTTGAGTAGTTGATCCTTATCCTAACCATTGGATATTAGCATATATCATTGGATATAAGCATACATCAGTTGGTCTCCCAGGGGTTCTGTGAAACGTGATCAGTGAAAGTTTCTAATTGCAGTTCACCAAAGGTGCATATGAAATAAAAGACAGGTATAAATTTTCTAATCTTTGAACAGATTTGAAGGAACAAGAAAAGAGGGTCTTGATGTCATTTGTAAAGTAACTTTTCTGCACAGACCTGAAGACTGAGAATCACCAGAACTTTTCTGTTAGAGGTTTTTTTATTTTTTTTTTTTTTTTAAATAGACTGCATTTACAGCTTGCATTCAGTCACACCTAAAACTGTTATGGCTCACAGTGGTCAATTACTATCATACAGGATCTCAAGCAAAAAACCAGTGATTAAGGTGCAGTTTATATGATTACATAAAATATTTAACCCTCCACATGTCAAAATGAAACACCAAGTTAAGCATGTTGAGATACTAAATAAATATGCTGGATATATTCACACACTGTTTTGCTATAAAGAAAGTTTTACTTTGCCTAAAGTGAAGGCATCAATCAGCCAGTCTTGACCCAGGGATTACAACAGATCTGATAAAACAACATTGGTACTTCTAATTAAGAAAGGTAGTTCATGAGATAAGGGGAGAATCACCAAGACTGCTTCCTGAGAATTTCAGAAGCAAAAAAAGCTTTAAAAAAGAAAAAATAGATGTAAACAGAACTCCTGGAAACTCCAAGGAAGACTAGCTGTAAAAAATACATGCTTCAACAGGAACTTGTTCTGTCTTATGAATGTGATTTAAGTAGTAAACTGTGTTGAAACGCAGTGGTTCCCTGACACCTGCAGCAACACAAGTGAACACAGAATGAAGGGAAGAATTCATTTAAGTTTGATCCTGATACAGTAGATTAATATTCTCTCATTTCTTCATCTGTGTATTTCATCGCAAATGTGATATGCTATATCAAATCTTGTAAGCAACTATTTTAAACTGGTATTTGATCTTAAATTGGCTTAACTTAAGAATGTTCTCCTGGTAACTGCTCAGCCTCCTTGTATTCCAGACCTTCGCCCATGGTGAACTTTAATACCTCCCACGTGCTCCCCAGCAAATTGGTGCAGAGTATGCAGAAAATAGCAAAACAGGCTTTTGCTCAAAATTTCACTGGTTGGGTTTGAAGGTTTCAATAATAGGGGTCATAAGAAAAAATACTGGTTTCCAGCAATAACTGCAGAAGTTCCCGTCATGTCTGAAATGTGGCAAATATACTAACAGGCCTGGAACCACATCTTTCTGAAAACACTGAATTATTTCTGTTGGAGACATCCAGGGGCCAAGGATACTTTATTCAATTACAGTTTGGTATCAGACTGGGAGGAGCAGGAAGAAACAGGGGACATCAGCAATTTCCAGGGTATGCTTTTCAATATAATAACAGACTTGAACAGCATTGGATTACTATACTCCAATCTTCTCCAAATTTCTAGAACTCAGAGAATTCCCTTTCCTCATTTTTATGCTTCCTTGTTATGACTTTGACATTGAAACTGTGGTTTACAATCTTACTTTGAATGAAACACAACACTTGATTCACGGACTCAGAACTCTAATGTATTGGCATCACAGTAGACCTCTTTCTGATTTTAGTTCAGATTAGTTCACCCAGTATGGATCTCTATAATTTTAGATGACCAATGCATAAAAAGCTGATTTTGTTCTATTACTTTATAAATGTAATTTGAATAAAGAAAAAAAAATGCTTTCACATTCAAAGTGCATGACAGACTAACTTACTAAGTGTCATCATCATTGAGTTTTTTCCCCTCAAGCCTCATTTATACTTGCTGCTTGGATTTTATTCAGGTATAGAATTTGCATTTAGATTGCTCTCCTAGAGGAAAAAAACCAAACCCACTCTGAAATTCTGTGACTTCTTTTAACCTTAACACAGCAACAATCACAATGATTGCACGTGACTGAAAAAATTTCAGCATATCAAGTTGCATTTCAGTATTCCCAACACAAAGTTGTTACCATCAAGTATGATTTTATCCCTTCCTTATTCAAACTGCAAACAAGATGACAATGGTCAAGATCACACTTTGTGTTATGAAAGGTTAGATAATATTTCCTTCTATGCTAAATATATAGTTAGTAAAACCAAATAAACTTACAAAGATAAAAAGAAATGTGTGATACTTAACAAGATAAGATTCTTGAACTCCTACAAGGCCTTACAATTACTGAAATTAATATGGTTGCAGGAGGAAGCAGCCATAAATCTGTAATTGTGGAATTTATATTGGAAATAAACAGCAGACTTACCATGTTTTGATTTTATTCTTCAAATGTAGACATCTTATAAGCAAGGCTAATAACGTGAGCATATGATATTACAAATACAGTACATAATTTCTTGTAGTCCCTGTAAATTCCCTCTAGCAACTCTTTATCCCATTTTTAGCAATGGAGGAAATCTGATGACAGATTGTTTTTTGGGTCATTAACTCAACATGAAATTTCCATCCGTTAATTCTTCCCATTACTTTTTGAAAACACAAATAAACCTCCTCTTAGAATGTTCTTCAGACACCATAAAAATAGCCAGTAGATTGTAATATGCTTTTCTACCACTTTTACAAATTCAGAGAATACGAGACAGCTGTCTACAAGAAAACATGCAACACCAAAACAAACCCCCAGAACTGCAGAACTTAATTATTTTGCAGATCAAACTTCTAGTATTGCAAGCAATCTTTTGGAGGAGACCTTCTCCTTTAAAAAGAGATAAGCGATTGATAATGTGTTAACAGCCTGACCCAGGACTTCATATGAATGTAAATAAACACAAATACAATTCTATGAAGCAATGAAATGAACTTTAAGTGCAAGCTAAATGTAAAAAGTGCTAATACACACATCTGTTTGCAGAAAGAGAAAAACGGCAGCCTCCCCCTCCTACAGAAATGCTGGCCATTTAAGCTAACAAAGGGATGGGTAGTGAGAGGGATCATGTATTCTTTAAAAGGGCTAAGTAAGCAAGCACAGCCATGTGTAACTGCCTTAAAACCTGCCTCAAAATCCATTGAAGTTAACAGGAAACCTTTGACCTGAATTCTGTGTTATCTGGATTAAGTCCAAAGGTTCCATCTCCTTGCTGAGGCCCATGTGTGCCAGCAGGCTCCAGTTGCATTGGCCAGCCTGTAGCCCTCCTCCTCTGCAACCATGTCCTCCTGCACCATCCCCGAGAGCCAGGTGATTGTTGATGGACAACCAATGTGTCTTGTATAGACTTGAGGGTTACAGGCTCATCAGGACAACTGGAGCCTGCTAGTGAACCCAGGGCCCTGATGGCTACAACCTGCCAACAGTAAGAACAACATGACTTTGAATAATCACCTGGGTGTATGCACCTCTCTTTTATGCCCTGTGATTTTAAACACTGCCCTGAAACAACAGGTTTAATAGTCATTTACAATTTTTTATCATATCTAGAGTAAGCTTGCTAACCAAATTTGTGTTCTGAACACATCAACAGAAAATGTTATTTTTAATGTTATTAGTAGAACAAAAGGCCAACAATAACCAAGAAGCTACCAGCCATCTCATCCTTGACTTCCACTTAAAAACATAACATTTGTTCAGGGCTGTTCACCATTCATTACTGCTTTTGCTCACTGTCATCAGAGTGTGCTTGTACAAGCCATCACTGCATGCTGGACACCAAAATGAAAAGGAAAGGTCTGTTGTACCTAATCAGCCCATCCTCTGTGTATATAATTACAAAAGGAATATAACAACGGTGGCTGAGTTAAATCTGATGGTAAGTAAAATAGATCTTTTCAGACTGGGATAAAACTGGTTTGAACACATGCCATGTGATGCATTTGGCACAGAAGCATCCACAATACCGCTTGCTAAAAGTAATTCTCACTCTCAAGAGGAGAACATTTATCAGAAGTAGCAGTCACAGATTCTGAAAGTTATAAAGCTGTCAAGAAATGCTAATTTAATCAAGTGCAGATTTCCATAGGGTAGAAATTCACCATGATCACAACGTGAATGCTTCAACAGTATTCAGAACTAGATGTATATTATGCTGCACATGAGATAATGCTTCACCACAGATTCATCTTTCAAATAAAGTAACACTTAAGTACAGGATAAATGGAGCCATAGATACAAATATAGTGCACACGATAGCTGATGGGTGACAATGACAAGGTTGCCCAATATTCTGAAATCTGATCTGTGTAATATAGATTTAAAAAAATGAACCTTACAAGGTGCCAAGGGCTTGTCTCTCACAGACATATTCATAAGTAATTTTACTCAATTCAGCTTTAAACAGTAATTTCTAAATTCTACAGTTGCAGTTTAGCTGTGGATTTTATGTACCTTGGATACAAAATAATCTCAAGTACCGCACGGATAACTAAATCTGGCCTGTATGAATAAGGGTTGGTACCAACTAGGTCCTCTTGGTTGCTCACACAACCTTGCCCAGTGAACTAGCCTAGTAGCCAAGGCACCCCTTGAGGTCCTACACACACACGTATGTCTATCAGAAAATTTTTTGTTGAGACACTCAACCAGCTGAACAGAATTTGTGCCATTGGTGATAATGGAACCTGCTTCTACCATCTAGGGCTGAGCCACACTAAACAGATCATCTGTAGGTGTGTCTTTAAAACCTGCTCACTAGGCAGTCCCTGTGGTCATGTCTGCATGCATCTCTGCATGGGGTCCTCTCGCCAAAACTCTTGGTACAGTTAACACATAATTTTAAACAACCATTGAAAATTAAAAGTATCTTTAGAAACACAGAAATTAAATACCCAATCAGATCAAGAGTCCCCATAAATAAGCATCATGCCTTTCACACAGTCTACACAAAAGCCTGAAAGAAGGACCACAAAAGAAGGAAGTGAAGTGTACAACGTGCACAGATGGGAGAACGGTAGTGAGCTTCCATTTCACCAGCACTCACACCGATCTCTAGTGTTATAAATTGCGGTCCAATAATTGAAATGGAACCAGTCCAATTATTTAAATTGATTTATTGAGCAAGCAGCAGTAAGCAAAACAGCGCTGGGCGGCCGGGGAGCTTCTGCTCTTCCAACGGCGCGCACAAAATGGAGAAGGGTTCCCTTATTTATACAGTCTCTAGTTCCAGTGTTGGCTGATATCGTTTGCGTTGTGTGTGTGCTTAGGTGATCGTAGTCTGCCTCCTGGGGGTCGCTGGGATGAAGGCCGAAGTCCCACTCATGCTCTTGCGAAACCACCTTTCTTTTAGCCGTTACTCAGTTGTTTATTCTATCAGGTATTTGATTGTCCTTACCCCCACATGTCTTTAGATAACTAAAGAATGTCTCAACACTTGCAAGCGATTTCCTGAGCAAAGTTAACCATTCCCAACTTATCTTACACAATGTTTGTGCGTATACATCAGCGATTTAAAACTTTCCATATGTCCTATACAAGCAAGATTTGATTAACAAACAGACTCAGGGTTTTACTTATCACACTAGGAATTAGGTAGAGGAATAACTTGAGACTCATCATGTACTAACATCATTGTTACAACCATGGATCATTTATACATATACCTTTTTTGGATTTTATTAAGTTTTTTGCTATTGAAGATTAAGATGTAAGTTTCTCTGGTCTAAATCATAAAAAAACTGTATGTGAATTGTATTTTACTAAATAGTGTTCAACAGATACATAATATATTATGTGTTTAAGCACCAATTCACACCAATACCATTAAAGTCTCAAGCTTCCTAAGATAAACTGAACAGGCATTTACAGTATCATACATATGCATGCATACATATGATATGATAAAAATAATTTCCTTGTTCCAAACTTTAAATATAACTACAATTGTTCGATTAATTTAGATGTTCAAAATAACATGTAAGTGAAATACACTCTAACATTTAAGAAACTGTGGTTGTGAATGTAGAATCTGCTTTTTGGGCTTTTTTTGGTGGGCGGGGGTTGCGTGTAGAAATGTGGTATGAAATTACAAGACTCTAACTGAAGATTGAAAGTTTCCTGGGAAATATCCTGAGCAAGACTCTATTTCCCAATGAGTCAGTAACAGCATTAGGAATTAGTTCAATAAATATGAGCTGACTTAGACTCCATTTTTAGCGTTTCTTAATGCAAAGCATGACCCAAGTGTTTACTGAAGTTAACAGCATTCCTTTCATTGTCATCAGCAGATTTCCAATGAGATTCAAAGCATATTCATTTTCATTTGCATTATTTAGCAACATAGGCGTACGTACATTTAAACTCCAGTCTAATACTAAAAAGGAAGAGATACTGAGAAACACTGAAATAATGGGGGGTTTTTTGCTGCATCTGATCTGCTGTTTGTAATCTGCACTGTTTCACCAGATGGCGGCAGCTTCTGTAGCACCTCAACAGTTTACTTCTGCTGTAAAAGCAAATATCTAATTTTGCTCAGTATTTCACTGATCATACAACCAAACACTCCTTGCAACTTCATACACACCCAAAGTTCTTAACAGAACTGGAGTCGACGCTTTTACGAAACAGCTGTTGGCAGTCATTTACACTTCTACGGGTCCTAGATTATTTTATACATATGTAACACAACTAAGTGTGTCTGCATACACAAATGCATATACTTATGCAATACTGATAGCTAGTAAACACTGGTATTCATAATTATTACATTGATCTATTTTATCCTTTATTACTTGCTTGCTAATTTTCTACTACTGCTTCATTTCAGAATATTACTAAAAATGCAGAAAGTGCCCCTGCACTGCAGCAAAAACCTGCAATCCATGACCTGAGGTTTCTTTTTATGAGTTTCTAACTATCTCATATTCATTCCACTCCTTAATCAAATCTGCAACTGCCACCTCCAATTTCTGATTAAATATTCCAATTAGACGAACTTTAAAAAGTGCCCCAAAGAGCAAGTAATTCCTCCAGTTGCTGTTTTATTACTTATTCTGACTTCAGTCTCCCTTTTAGCTATTAATAAAATAGTTCATCATTTAATTAACTGGACTGATTGGCTGAAGACTTTCTTGCTAAATAAGCAGCCAGTGTTCTAGGTGAGCTGACACGAGATCTTTCCTAGCATAAGTACCTCAGCCAGCTCCTATGAACACATGTGCTAACACACTCCATCTCCATACAGAATCTCAACACATCAGCCGAAGCACCACAGGGCATGAGCTATTCCTACCTGTGAAACAGAGGCAGCTCTAAACAAATTGTGTTCCGGAATTGTATGCAGGGAATTTTCATCTAACACAGCACTGCTAACTAGCCTGGCTGAACAAGAGGACTGGGATTCTGTTTTTACAGGAGAAGACTTGTCATTTTTAAAACACATAATGCTTTTGGCAATGGTTTTGCTTTGTTTATATTTGGATGTCCAGGTACATTTCACACAATGGTTTGGGTTCGAAGGGACCTTAAAG
>NW_009612317.1:0-52006 GCF_000690535.1 Cariama cristata
CTTCTTGTGGGCCATCTACATAAAGTTGACGAGGAAACACGAATTCCACTAATTGCAGTATACTGAGTTCTCTGTGTTTTCTGTGGCTTAAGGAGGTGATTTATGCCTTTATGGTTTAAGGAGGCTAAATATCGCAGCAGTGCAGAGGATATTTGTGTACATAGTGCCTATTAAAGTTCATGGGAGTTTCCAAACTCATCTTCAGCACATAAATTGATGGAGTGAGTTGTAGAGTGTGCTAATATCCTATTGCTTCCACTTATGTTGTACTCTTCACGGGAACATCTTAATGGCTGTACAAAAGGACTAAATCACATCTAGCTATATAAAAAGCCAATGATGAATAAGTGAGTAAGTAGATTTAATAGAAATGTAATGAGTGACTCAGCCAATCTGATTTGTGTAGGAAGCAAGTTTAATAGATCTGGGATAAAGTATTTCTGGCTCCCAGATGCGGTATTAACTCAAACAGTCAATTCTGCAGCAAATGCAACTTAGAATAGAGGAGGTGAGAATATTTTTTAATGTTTCTCACATGACAAAAGGCAAGTATGCAGATTCTCATTCTAACAGAAGCAAAAGAATAGAGACCTCTTCATCGCACTCCCAACTTAAGTATATGGGCAGACTGAATTGGTTACCTGATTCTTCATTGATGCCATCCATATGATCTCAGTTTATGAATGGCATAACAAATAGTAACATCAGGAAATATGAGCATCCGTGGGAAAACTGCAGTGCAGCCTACGGCAGCAAACAAGCAGAGCCTTTCTCTTCTAGAGCTAGTGCATAAGGTTTTTGGCTAGACACTAAATAAGTAAGAAAAAGCCTACCCAGCTATCTAATAAAATAATAACTGTAGCGATATAAGGAATAGTCAAATCAAACCTTGTAATTTGTGCCAAGCGCTACATTTTAATTATAACAACATATGAATATTCATAATGTAGATAGCATGGCAAAATTAAAGCGAACATTTACACTCAGACTAGGACAGTGCATTTCTTTGTTAATGTCTCTTTCTAGGATTAGATCTAGATTCTATAATCCAGATTGCTTAAATGCTTTAACTGTAAATGATCTTCCATCTGCTTATATTTTCCATAATTCCCTCGGTGGAATCTTCTAGGGTCTTCTGTCACTGCGTGATGATGTTTTAGAAAAAGATTTGGTGAGAAGCATTCAGTGGTATTGGAAATATATGAAGAGTGAGCAGCGTCAAGGCATATTCCTCCTTGTCCCCAAATGGCAATGTTCTAGGGATTTCCAGTGCGAGGAGAGTTCACATTTGGCAGTGCTGGGAAGATGTTTTGGAGCATACAGAGGACATTGCGTTTGGGTTTGGAGGATCATGCTTTAGCTGAGCGGTATTCCTAAAAAGAGTTTAATCTAGGAACAGCGTGTTTTCTACACGCACAGTACCCAACGTGTCCAGTGCTGTTGATGAAGAGTTAATTCCAGAGGAACTCGCAGTTCCATCATAGTGAAGACGACTGGCAATTTCTCACCTGAAAATGTACATAAGATTGAAATGTGGGAGTGTATTGGAGTAAATGCTGTTTTGCCTAACGTCAGGAACACACAAGGAGGTCCCTGGTTCTTGGAGTTGACTTTGCCGTTCGCCTTTTGGGTACAAGTGTTGCCAGCGTGTAGAGGCTGGGTGGCAGGAGGCAGGACGCTCTGTAGTACAGATGTAGTACAGATGTTGGCATTGGGCGCGGAGCATCTCTGACTATTTCTAAGGTCCAAGTGGATGTATGATACTGAGGGAACCTAAAACTTTAGGGTTCTTCTTTAGTATCTTTTGAAGGACTCTCAAAATAGGTGTATAAAATTATTAGAGAAGAGGGGGTGGGGTAAAGGGTAGAAAACATCAGCGGTGAAATCAGGAAAATTATGGAAACTGTTAGTCAAGCCAGCATCTGTCTCTAAGGCAGCTCCAATGCACAAAAATGCCTGTCTTTGAGGATTTGGATGTTTTTCTCGCAGTACTGAGGACAAAAACAGAACTCACATGTTCCTTCTCGTTCACATAGCACCTCACACCCTCTCCAAGTCCTCATCAACACTCTCTGTCCTCAAGGACAAACGGAGGGCCAAACATGGAAGAAACACTCTTCTGGAAAAGCTTACATCTCAGAGGCTGCTTGTCCTTGGATGCAGAGAAACATATTTAATGGTAGGAGCAGAAAGCTGTCTGCAGAAAAGAAACTGAGTCTGAGATTAAAACGGGGGCCTGCGGGAATTCATTGTGTTTGAAGAGCGGCCGGAGCAAACAGGCTGCAGAGCTGCGTTTGTCTTGTTAAGCGCCCGCAGCCCTTCCACCATGAGCTGCCTTGAGAGCTTGGAATGCTGTAGGGTTAGCCTGAGGTTCAATCTGTATATAATTAGCAGGTATTTATACCACTAGTTAACAGTAACAGCTGACTCTTTAGTTGACACCTTGTCTTGTTTTATCCAGCTCACCTAGATGTTGTTCCTAAATTATCAACCTCTGCATTAGTTGCCTTGCTGACTGTCATCTAGTCCTGTTGAAAAGAGAAATATTTGGGCTACAAACGTGCTGACTTCTCATGGTGGGTTGGCAGACACTTCAAGCATGACCATTGCCTTGGGCTGTTAAAAGCATATATAGCCTGTTGGAAGCTTTTTCTTCAAATTGTTTCTTTTTTTCCCCCACTAGTAAGAATCCTTGAGTGGCAGTACCTGCTGTGAAGGTTGGAGTGGTAACTGTTTTTCCTAGCTACTCCTCTGTGTATCTGTCACTGAATTTCTGCAGCTAAAAGAACTAAAGACAGTAAAGCATACGCTGAAGGTGCAAGTCCCATACAGAATATTTTCTTCGTGCCTTTTTATATATCTGTTACCATGTAAACCAATTTTTCTAGCTGGACATAGTTTAAAAATTGATAGTGCAGTATCGTGTTCGTCAGTTTTAGCAATAAGAAGACTGGCTACCCTGTTTCTCCGCAAGAGCTTCTTCAGCTTTGGATGCCAGCCCTCTCTTCCCCTCTCCCCTCAACCTGACTCAAAATCCATGTCATTCAGCAGCTTGGATTAATACCTCATGGGGAAAAAAAAAAAAAAAAGGCCACCCTGTATTGCATACAAAGTAAGAAAACAAAATCTGCAACATGCCTATGGGGTACCTTCACTTCAGATGTGAAGAGTAAGAGAGTGAAGAAAATGCCAGTGTCTCTATCAATGATTTAGGTGGATAATGGATAATATCTTGAAGAGTATCAGTGGATACTAAGTGCTTTGACAATTGGGACAGAAGAGCCTCAGCTTTAAGCACCAAGTATTGGCTTTCACTTAGGAAACTGTAGGTCACTGCTAGTGTTGGTTAGGGAAGATTAGTACCTATCAAGAAATTATTAATAGCGAGCTTTGGGTTGAGTGTCATTTAAAAAAAAGAATAATACAGGGGCAAGGGGAAGATTTCATTAGCAATAAGAGATTATTATAAGCAGCCCGTTTTGAGAAAAAGAGCTTCATTTAACAGCAGTGCCTCAGCCTCTTCTGTAACCAGGTATGTTTGTTTTCTAGTTCCCCACTTACTTCTACTCCCTTACCGATCTAAGTAAGTCCCTCCGGAAACTTTCTGCGCATGCTCTTGTTGCTATTATCATATATCAGAAAAGGAATATATGCTTTTAAAACTTCCTGCCCTCTTTTAAACTACTTCTCAAGGACCCACAGAAATCCTAATAAATCCTAATCCATAGAAATCACTAGTAAATCAGAAGGTAATTGGGGTGGCTATCTGTATGCTAGTATTGTTTTTTAAATCAACGGGGAGAGCTGAACGGTGATTGATGAACCCTTTTGGGGTGGTGAGAAGACTGTAGTTGTACGTGATGCTCGCTTGCAGAGCCAGCGTAGCTTTGGCTATTAACGAACCTTCCTCGGCTGTAGTTTCACACACCTCTCTGCAGGCTTCTCCTTTTTCCTTCTTTATGCCCGTTCTACGACACTGACGGGAGTCTGATCAGCCTCCTGGTTTCTGCCCAGGATTTCTGTTGTGAATCTGGTGAAGGCACAGGAGTCCAAAGTCCTGAGGCCACGGTAGCACAGAAGAAGTATAACATGATTAATTTGTCGTAAGTGGTATACCTCAATTTTATGCTGTCAAGGGATATGCCTTGGGGGTGGTGTGTGCTCCTTCTTGTCACTGTGTGGAGTAAAGATACTAATTGCTGGGGCAGTCTCAAGTATCTGTTTTCCTTCCTCCCGCAGAGCTTCATACTGCTGTGGAGCTAGCTGGCCATGTCTGAAGGGTTGCTTTCATTTACAGCTAAGGATGAATTTGTTGGGCTTTTTTTTTTTTTTCTTAAACATTTGCGATTTAAGTTTTTAAGGTGAAAGTAAATATGCACGGAGGCTAGGTGAGTGTGAGGAGAAAAGCCGTATCGGTTACTTCTTGGCTGCTGGTCTTTCCTCAGTTGATGAAACCTCAAAAGGAGACTGCACATTTCTGCCACAGCCTTCTGCCCGTACTTTGCAGCACTTTGCAAGGAGAGGTAGTTTTACTAGTAGTCAAAGCAGCATGAATTTTAGTGAGGAAGGTAAATCAAACTGCTTCTACTTTATTTCCCCAGGAATTGTGGTTTTGGTTTTTTTTAATTATTATTTTTAAAGTGAAGTTAGAAAGCAGCTTGGCTGTTTGCTGTAGGTTGGAGGAGAGAGAAACACCACCTTTGCTCCTCCGAGAGCCGTGGATCTGCAATGCTAGTGCTGTGCGACGATCGAAAGGGGGAGAGAGGCAAAAGCAGCAGGAGCAGCAAGTGAAAAATTACTTTTGGATTTCGAAATAAGCTTGTAGCATACAGGAGGATAGGTTTTGAATTGAAGGATTTTCAAAAAGGCAAAAAGATCTTCCAGCTTCTATATTTGCCTTTTCTATGGTGTTGGCCTTGAGCAGCTGCAGTCCTGGAGCTGCCTGATAACAGCTCAGGGGTGGGCAGGGCTGGATCAGTGAGGCATATCCAACAGCCTCTGAAACCTGCAAGCCAAGCACTTTCACCTTTTCTGTAGCATGCTTGCTTTTTGGGTATGTTATGGTCCACTACTGCAGCACATCGTGCACCTTGGGAGCACACGGGGGTGTGTTGAGAGGCTAAGTTAGACCGTGTTATAACAACGTGTAAAAACCTGATGCGAAAACCTCCGGGATATCTCTTAGAGAGAGAATTTACCAGGTACGACTGGCAGAGGAGGGGAATGGGACTTATAAAAGCAACCTTTTCTCTTTTTGTCTTTGTCTTTCCTCCCACGTTCCTCCGTTTCCAGAAGGGAACAAGACCAGAGTTGCAGTTCTCTGGGTTTGCAGCTCTGTTTGACGTGTCCTGCGTGAGATGGGAAGGCAGGTGTCACAGAGCAGCCAGAACGTGGTCTGGTGTGGGTGGCTGTGGGTTCAGGGACACTGAGGACGAGGGGAAATAAAGTTTTGTAGCCATTTGTCGTTCAGATAGTGGGAAGGTGGTAATGTGCGAGGCCTATTCCTGATTGTCTCAGGCAAAATCTTACTGAACCTTCATGCATTCACCTGACAAGCCGAACCACAAATTCGCCACGCAGAGTGCCACGAGATGCATAGCCCTTGCACATCCGAGGGAGTTAAGGGGTGATGAGACTGACTGTGGCAGCAGTCCCTCAGTGGCTCAACCTCTGACTTTGAAGCCAGGACTAAGCAGGTATGCGACTTGTTTTCAGGGTGACCTGGCAATTGGGTTTAAGCAGCCACCACTGCTTTCTTTTGCAGCTGGGGGGGTGTAGGGCTGTGGCAGCCCCGGCCGTGTATGTGTGATGTGGTAGCACTCTAACACAGCATCAACGCTGAAACCGCTGTGGCTGACAGGTAAAAACCTGAAGTGTGAAAGAACCGACTGAATCTCTTCCTTTTCCTGACATCTGCATCGGGATACGACGGAACAAAATGAGACCTGGAATCTACTCAGCCCCTTTTCTGTGCTGCGTTCGGAGCAGTGCTAATCCTTCACGAGTTTCTGGCCAATAACGGGTTGTTTATGGCACGGTATATATTAAAGTCTTTTCCGTACGTGTCATTTCAGGGATAATATTACTGCATAACAGTGCATAGTATATAACAATCTTTCATTTGTTATTACAGTTCAGGATAGCAATTTAAGTACTTTGATTTGGGTAGAGAAGAAAAGATCAAGGTGTGAAATGACTTCCAGACACAGCTGTAGAAGGGCAGGGAGTTGTACGTCAGTACTCTCGGTTTCATTCTCATACTGCAAAAGCAAACTCATCATTCTTGTGTCTTCAGATTATTTTTTTTTTAACAAGTATGGTCTGTCTAGTAGTGCTTTGAGAGAAATGTGTATATTCTGTCTCATTACAGGTTGTGCACGAAATACACCACCCAGCTCTCACCAGGCTCTGTTTGCACCCATCTTGTTTGTAATATATTAGATTTCCTTTAATTCTTACCCTGGTGAAATGGTGAGAATGGAAATAGTGGCTTTGGTTTTGTTGCAGATCCTGGTTTAGTATCCTGCCGACTATGCCAATTTGTCACGAATGGGTGATTTAGATTGCTTAAAGAATCACCATCAGAGGTGTTAGCAAAAATGATTTTAATAAGATGTTGTAAAAGGTCTTAACAAAGTCCGATGACAAGGTTCACTGTATTACTTACTACATGGAAAAAACATACAAAGGAAAATTGAGTTAGAAGGTTTCACACGGAGACCAGAGATGCAAAAGGGTCGGGGAGACCCTCCCGTTGAGTCACCAGGTGCAGAATGGACCCCCTTGCTTTCTAAACCCCTTCTCAGAGAGGAGTCTAGGTGCGACTGGATCCAGACTTAGACCCAGACTTGGTCAACGGTTTACGTCCAAAGGATTATATGTGCAAAGTTTGTAATAATATTGAGTAGCTACATGGATTGGTAATGCTTCGTTAGTATTAATTCAGCATGCTCTCAGTCACTTCCTAAGGATCTGTTGCGAGTAAGGGATCTCTCCGCCTTGGGCAAGGAAGGATGTCTCAGCCGCAGGTAAGGAATCTCAAACCCAGAGAGATGTCCCTGCTCAAGGGGAGATCACCGCTGTGCAGCCACGCTGCCTGGCAGGGAGAGCGCAACAGAGGCTCACTTAGGCTGTCGTATTTATGGAATAAAGTGGTTGGCTTGTAGTCAACTTGCGTACAGTGGGAAAGGTATGCATGAGACTCCTCGGCCCCACAACTTTCTTTATTCCTTGATAAATGAGGCTTGGAAAAGCCACTCGCTATTCACGCATTAATTGCAGGATGGGTGTTCCAAGCTCCTATGCATGGATGCACGTTGGGTCACTCTGCTCCGCTGTGCCTTTCCTTGAGGAGCTCTTGACCCGGCCATGGCCCAGGCCTTTATCTCCTTTGGAGCTTGTACCATACCGCTGGTACTTTGGTTAAGGGGTCGAGTGCATCAGTCACAGGTTTACATCTTGACTTTTTTTTATTATTGTTATTTCTTAGATAGGTGCTGCTCTTACATTCATTGTGACTATGACCAGCAAGGTCCGAAAATACTTTTACTTTGCAGAAGTTCACTGGAGGTAGTGAACATTGATGTCTGTGTTTTCACTATGTTGTCCTCCACAAGGCAAAACTCCCTCTTCTCCGAGGGTCTTCTCCTAACAGCAAATGTCATTAGTCATTTATTTATTGTACTTCTGGATTCAGGGTGTTAGTTAAGCATCCACGCTTCTTTAAATATATCTGCCTTGGAATTTATGTACTATATGTAATGGCAGTGTAGCCACGTGATGGTCTGTACCAATAGGACTGTTTTTAAAACGCTTTCCTGAACGGGTTCCTATCATCATCTTCCAATTACCTTTGTTTTGGTTACAGCCTCTTAATGATGAGGAGAGCTGATTTGGGTGAAAGTTCACTATTAACTTAATTATCTTTTATTCAGGTCCACTGGCTTGCTGCAATAAATGCTGAATGCTCTCTCAGTCTCTTTCTTAACCCGAGTTCTGCATTTGCACTGCAGATTGTCTGCTAAAAATGTGCCAAAGTTTTTTTTTTGGTTTGTTCTAAATATCCTGACTATGAGATTCATGATTGACTGTCGATCCTTTAGAAGTTACAATGTGGAGTTGCAATATTGGTATTAGAGCGAGAAAAGGGCTGCGGTCGGATGGATGTTTCTAGCTGAGCTTCCCTACCTCCTGTATTCCCTGGGCACGACCCTTAGCATCGGAGACTTCCACTTGTACCATCATTTTCTGGTGGAATCCAAAAAAAGGCTCTTGTTTAGAAGCCTAATTAAGATTTTGCTGCATAGATGAGTGGCAGCATGATTCCTTCTCGCCCCATGGTGTTGAGCACCAGTGTGTTACCTGTTTATCTCAGCTTTGACCTCTGTGAACAGAAGGTGCGCATACTAAGTCTAAAGCAGTTAAGAAAAGTACCTCTGTTCCTTTGTGGAAAAAAAAAAAAAACCCGGATCTTAATTTTTGCTTTTGTTCAAAATCCTAAATGCAACGCAAAGCCAACTTTCATGTTTTCATCCCAGTGGTGCCGCTTTGCCTTCCCACCTCCGCAGGAAGAAGTGGCTTCCTTGGCTCACGCTGTGATTTGTACTTGTGCTTCCGAGGAGCCTGACCCAACTGCGCTGAAGTGCTTCAGCTGGGAAGATTGACCCGTGACTGCAAGTGGCTGAGAATCATGTATTTATTTATTCTCTCATGCCGTTGTCACAGCTTGAATTTCTTACGTAAAAGTTACCTTGCGGTAAATTTACTGGAACTGCGCTCAAGTGCTTCAGCCAGGACTGCAAGTGGCTGAGAATCATGTATTTATTTATTCTCTCATGCCGTTGTCACAGCTTGAATTTCTTACGTAAAAGTTACCTTGCGGTAAATTTACTGGGTTATGCCGTCTGTGCCATAGCTTAGGTTGTGCTCATCGTAAGAGCAGCCTTCATTCAAATCTGCGTTGATGTTGCATGTCCCTGATTTTCAGTGTTACCTGCAGCTATGAAAAAACCAGTGCATCAGAGTATGCCATGAAATGACCTCAGAGAGGTCAGCCTGGCACTAAGTTTCTAAACTCGTACTTAGAGACTTAAATACTTAGATTTGGCTAGCAGTGGAGAATACTCGGTGGCTCTGTTAGGCTTGGATGATTCTCAGAGCAATTCTCCTCTGCTACGTTGTTTCAGGTGTGAAATTAATGTTTATGATCTGAGAGTGTTCCTTTAAAACAGTTTTTATTACACCTGTACATATTTTTAGTGTGCAACTCCGAATGTTGCATGACCAACCTTTTTGCTTCTCAAGCATCTTTTATAAATCATGGCACATTGATATACTGTCACATCAATAAATTAAGTTAAGGGACTAACCTAAACAAATGCCAAAATCATTAGCAGTTAATTAACCTTCTGTACTTCTCTCCAAATTGACTTTGGTTTAATTGATGACGTGGGCTCAGTTCACTTGCTCTGAGCTCATACAAACAAACAAAACCAACATGACACAAAATTGAATGAGGGAAGAGGGAAAGCAAGGGAAAGAATGGAAAAGATGTGCGGACACAACATTTCCATCACAGAGTACCAACAGCAAAGTGTTAACTGTGTGGGTGCAGCAGCAGAACTGGGAGAGGATGGGTGATGCTTAGGACTTTATGGTGCTTCCCTTGCCTCTGGCATGCAGAGCCTGTTGGGCTGGGTGGCAAAAGTTTCAGCTTACTAGGGTTTGTTTGGGGGTGTTGGTGGTGGTATTTATTTATTTGTTTTTTTTTTAACAACAAAAAATCTCTAGTTTCCGAAACAACCATGATAGCTCATTAAAAAAAATACCTGCTTTTAAGTCAGCAAGAGGCTCTTGAAGCTATGTTCGTTCATGTGTTTTTATGGAAGTTAATAATAGATGTTCTGTTTTTATCATTCTTCCTTGTTTCCAAATCACAGATGGGGAAAGCGTAGTTCATCTAAACTTGCTGGAGAGCAGGAAAATGACTTCGTGTTGCTTCTCTGGCATGATCTTAATTTAAGATGGCACTTGGTTGATGTATATGGCGAAGTGTGAAATCAGTTGTGCTTGCTTAGGTACCGGACCATTTTGTGCCCTCACCCGGGACCCTGGGTCGGGTACTTGACTCTCGGCGATGCCTTAGCTTATGGACCACAGAGGAGCTCTGTACCTGCATCCTCCCGAGGAGGCTTCCACGAGGCTCTGCGTGTGTGCGAGTGTTACTGATGTGAATGATTTTCAAGATCTGACCTGAATTTGATTTGGTGCTGGTGGCGGATTGTTAATGCACTCCTGCGTTTCGCTTCCCTTTGGAGCTGTGCACCTTTAACCCCGTCCTGCTACCTTGCGTCGTGGAGAAACGTCTGTTGTTCTGGTGAAACCACAGTGCCCAGGTTGTGGCTGCTCTCTGTGGGATGCTCTTCGGACTGGTGGATTAAAGTACTTTTTAAAGAACATTAAAAGAAACTCGATGAGTTTAACCACCTTACCGAATACATACGATTCAAAAGTATTTGTCAGAAACGTAGTTGAAAGAGCAGAACTTTCACTTGAGAACTTTCTTTTTTCCTTGTTTTGCTGCCTCATAAATAAATATTGCTATACTGATATTCTTCAAATAGTTTAGCGTAACCTATTACCTTGAATTTTACCACAGTTAATATCAAGTTCTATATACCTAAAATATTAATCAAAATATTTCTGAAATGGCAAATGCTGTTGAAAAGATACTGTGTTGACAATAAATACTGTTTTTCTGCTTCCAAGGGAAGTTTACATAAAAAGTTTTTTCTCTTGTTAGAAAAATTACCAAAATTCTTTAACTTGCTAGTGTATATACAATGTTAATATACATAGAATCAATTTTTATGTACATATATAAATAAAAAGTGCAGAACTTGGGTGGGTGGGTTTTTAGTTGGTGGGATTTTCTGTGATTTTTTTGTGGTTTTGTTTTCTTTTTTTAAGGCAGACCCTAGAAGACTCAAAAGACTTTTCCTACCAAAGAAGGGGATATTGGAATGAAAATAGAGGATCCCAGTGTAGATGACAATAAAATGCAATATGCTGGTAGATCTGCATGAGCAGTGAAAGAACAATTTTCGTATTCTTTCACTTTGAAAGTAATTTGTGACTGCTAAACTTGTCTGAATTATCCCGTTTCTTTTGGAAAGGGTCTTAAGTAAAGTTCTGCTTGATCTAGTTCTGTTAAAAATTATTTAATATATGTATTTTTTTATTTTCTTCCCTCATATATTTGTCTTAAGTTTAATGACTTGGAAGCTGTGGTAAAAATTGTAAATTTAAAAAACCACAAGAAATAACATGTTAAAGCTCTATATTTAAATCCATAGGAAATAGGCTTGCCCGGTGACTATGCTAATATGAAAAATTTATGTATATAAATGTGCACACAGAGATTCTCCCACTTTTCTGATTTCTCTTCACTTCTTCCCTCATCCCCTTTTCTAAGTTGAGCATTCCTTGAGGGAATTTGCTTTGAATGTACTGCGGGACTGCTGGGAAGTGGATTTGTGTGTTAATGTCAGACGGGTTTTAAGTTTGCTGATAACTTTTCCCGTCTGCGATGAGATTTCCTTTTATTAGTTAATGCTGACTTTGCTGCATTTGGACTGCATTCTCTGTCGCTCTTTATGAGTAGCAAAGTTACAACCACCATAAATGCAGAGAGCATAGAGGAGGAGGAGGCGGACTAAACAATTTGTTTTCATGTGTTTGGGATTACCACATAACTCTCAAATGGCAGAGGAAAGTGGAATTTAATGGTCACCCTTAAGTTAGAGGGGGAAAAAAATACAAACAAAATTAAAATTATTTACTTAGACTTCCTCTGTGTCTGTATTACTGTCATTCTTGGTTCCGATTAATGATTAAATGATGCCTTTTTATTTATTCAGATCTGATTTGTAGGAGAGGGATTTAAATATCTATTTTCCTTTTACATTAACACTAGCTTGGCAAGAGAAATTCAAGGTGAGCTGAATATTAGAGAGTAGAAAGGGAGATTCAGAGACATCCCTGTGAAAACTAGGAGTACAACAGGGTTTATATGTGAGCAATTTGAGGCTTGCAATATATTTGTGTTTGGATGGGGAGGAGGTGGGAACAGGAGGATTTGGCTCCTACTTTATCCAATCATATCCTGGTCCAAATAACAAACTCTGTAGCTTGGCTTATCAGAAGAAATCGGAAATTTTGTTTAAAGTTTGATTCTGGCTGTTTCCCCAATATTACTGTTCAGCTTTGCACTGAAAAGATGCTATGTGTATCCTTTAGTCTGTTTTTCACTGCTCAGTTTAAGTTCAAAAGCAAAGGAAAGCTTCCCTAAGAAAATTTAGAGCAGGTATTTTTATTTTCTAATCACTTTCAGTGTTATAGTAATTTGCTTGTTTTAAAAGTCTTTTACTTACCCGACTCTCCTGAACCTGCGGTGCAGTATCGTTATAAGGTGGTTTAAAGACTACAAAGAAATGGCTCAATCTGTAATATCTCAAAAATGCTTGTTCTGAAGCAGTGATTTCTGGTGCTTCTCAACTTCTAGCTCATAGGGCCATTTGTGTAGCCTAGTTGTGGCACCAAATTTAACAGTTCTGTGAGGAAAGCATTTGATTTCAGTTAATATTGAGTAAAAGGAGTATATGCTTGCTGGGAAGACTAGTGAATGTGTGCAGAAGGCGCCGCTGAAGTGACTGCTCTCAATTGAACATAAATAAAGTAGAAACCTCACTAAAGAAGATACCATCGATACTACTAAAGACCACACTTTGATCTTCATATCGTCAAGGGCATAGCAGCATTTTGATACAGATGATGTACTCCCACAAATAGAGTTGAGATGAAAGATTTATTTTTTTAAATGTATGTTTTAAGGTGATTTGGGGAAAACAGAGAAATTACGGTTCAGTAGCCTCTTGTACCTTGCTTGCCTTTCTGAATTTTATTAACGTGGCTTTTCAGGCTTGGCAGGTATATTGGAGATACATGTTTATGGACTTTTCAGCTGTCTTTTCACTGTTGGTTTGGGCATTCTGTCTTTGATAAAACTCCTTTGGATTTCACCGTGATAACAGATGACTCAAAACTGAGGGCTGACGATGTGTAGCGTGAACAAACAGTACATGTGTGGCTCTGGACGGCGAGATTTTAAATAGCTGTGTGGATTCACATCAGCCGAAGCTGAAACTTCTCTGTTCTAATGGTAGGACACCTTGGAAACTTGACGCAACTTACTCATAGGAGAATAACATTTAACACAGCATTGCTGGCTTTATTATGGAGCTCAGGTGCGGACATGGGCCGAGCTACTATGTACCATGTCACAGGAGCGTTAAAGGTCTGTCCATCACCCACAAGGCACACTTCTGCTATTACGGCAATTGCGGTTACAAAAATCTAGTTTTGCTTTTAGGGCTGCTTGTGACGGTGGGCTCCCCTCACCAACCTGACCGTTATTTCCCGTAACTCTGCTCAAGCAATAACCACCAGTGATGGTCGTAACGGATGCGTCTGATCGTGGTGGCTGCATCCAGCTCAAAGCGATTTCGAGGAAGATAGATAACACCACGATAGCCAAGGGCGGATTTGAGCAACGCGCCCACCTAACTATAGTGCTGGTCAAGGTTCGACTCAAGCCAAGTTTGGAAGAAACTAACACTTGTAGTTGGTATGCAGATATGACTATGAGTCGATTATCTTCTTCCATACATAGTGGACAGCCCAGGACCCGTTGAGCTCTCCTTGCACAGTCATGGGCTGCACCCCAGGATCTCCCCTTGCGTAGGGACACCTCTCAAGGTTACTCCTCGAGGCTGAGAGAATCCTTATCGCGTCAGATACTCGGTAAGTGAATTGCGAATAGGCGTGCTGAAACTTTGTATTCTTAGCTGTGTGATACAAGGGGCTGATTGGGCCCATATACTCCCTTAGACGTAAACCGTTGACCAAGTCTGGGACTAAATCTGGATCCAGCCGCACCTGAACTCTGCTCTGAGAGGGAGTTTAGAAAGCAAGGGGGTCCATTCTGCACCCGGTGACTCAATGGGAGGGTCTCCCTGACAGTTTTGTCTGACCCTGTCCTCTATGTCCTATATAATCAAGTGTACCTTGCCATCGAATCTTGTTAAACCGCCGTCGCATTTACTATCAAACTTTGTTAAATCGCTGTTTTATGTCAATTAACACGTTGCTGCTTCTCTCTTAGGAGTGAAGTGCATCGCTCCGTCCGCGTAGCTTAAAACTTTAACTGTTTATAAAACAGTCCATGCAACTAGACAAAAGGGGAGAGTAAAAATACTTTAAAATTACAAAACTACTTAAAAGACCGGTTTAATGTTGCCATGCAGTAGTAAATACAGGAAAAAAACCTAAGTGGAAATTGAACATGCTTTAATAATCCAAGCAACAGAAATACTTGAAGTGTACTGAATGTATTGAACGCTTTGAGCAGGGATCCTTTCCCTCTCATTGTACATGTTATACTCTCCTTTTTTTCTTACATTGTGATTGCATTTCCACACCTTACCATGAACATTTCTTTAAGAAAAGTCACGCCTTTTAACACAGAAGTGTTCAATTTGAAGGTGGTTTCTGATTTTACTACTAAATATGCTTTCAGAACAGATTTCCTTGAAACTTGTCTATCAAAGAGATATTGCAAGCAATATGTTCCTGTTATGCATACAAAAGCCCATTGCCTAAATCCAAAGAAAATCAAATTTTAATGGGCCATGCAAATCTATAATCTTTTTCCAAAAATATGAAGATGGTCAAAACCCCAGTTCTTAAATAAAATCGGTGCCTGTTTGGACTATTATCACTAACTCGATGTAACACTTTGTATGAAGTGAAACCTTTTACAGCCTTATTCTTCCCTGACTGTGGTCTGCAGGAATTTCTTTCCTCCTCTAAAGCTGCGTCACAGCGCAGGTATATAAGCTGCTGTTGTGTCTCCCCTAGTTCGGGCTGAATTTTCAGAGTTTGGACTTGACTTCTCCCTCCTAAGAAGGATGTAGGAGTGAAGCGTCCCATTCCCCAACCTGAGCGTTGCCTGTGGGGCTCCGGCTGTGCCCGCTTTGCCTGAGCCCACCCCTGGTCTGGCTGCACACCTTCCTCGGGCTATGGACCAGGTATTCCCGGGGAAGACTATTGCAGGAGTAGACCACCGAGCCTGTCACCTCCTGCCTAGCTGATCAGTCACGGTCATGGGAGGCTGAGTCCAGTCCATAATCTTGGCACTTTTTTTCTGGTCGCAGCAGATAACAGCTTGGGATCTTTGCTGAGCTGGTAAACAACAAGAGGTCTTGCATGCGTAGAGGGACAGAAGGAGATAATGAGTTTCTTCCCCAGAGGCTGTATTTTATTAGATATTGTACCAATATAAGTAAGAGAGCGCCACTGCATTTAGGGACCAGCATTAGCAACCTGCAGGTTGCTTCCAGTGGGTATTGTGTGTTTTGTAGATATTACATTATCCATTTTCTCTCTGCTTTGTCCGTCTTGTTTTTATTATGGTAGTGCCTGGAGAGGGCCTGCAATGTGCCAGTCACTGTAAGCGCAAAATCTCTTAGTCCTAGCGTTGTTCATATTAAATTAATAATAATAAAAACTAAAGACGGATGAATGACAAGAGGAGGAGATGTAGTCAGGTACCTTGCTTGCCTGATGCCCCGCAGTGCCCTGATGCCCTTATTTAACCACCCTGCTTGTTCAGCAGCCAAATCTGCTTCTAGGAAGTCCCTGTGCAAGGGCAGATGGACCCTTACAAGCATACTGAGGAGAGCTTGGGGTTTGAGGCTGGAAGAAGAAAGCAAGTTCAGCTCAGATGTTTAGAAAATGGGAGAAGGAGGCAGGGCAAACTCAACGAGCCTTAGCTGATAGTTTGCTGTGCATTACTGTCGTTAACCACCACCATAGCATGGTGGTATCAGCTCTGGCAGCGGTGTGAAATAGTAGCTCCGTGCCTTGCTGGAGAAGGAGTGACTCTGTGTTCATGTTCCAAGTTCTTAGATTTCTCCCCACAGGAAAACTATGAGTGTGCTTCAGAGAGGCCAGCATAAAACCTTTGCTGTAGAAATGGTTTCTGTTGGTTGAAGAAACACAAAAAACCCCAAGTATGCTCTACGTCGAGCTTTAAGGGGATTCCTTGGTGAGAAGCTCCTTGACCTTACTCCTTCCAGGCAATGACTGGACACTGTCCAGGAGAAACCCTCTTTGCTCAGGATTTGCTCAGTGTAGGTACTCAGCGCATTCAGGGTTTGCCCCAGTGCCTATTTCAAGTCTCTGTACAACCTTTTCTTACTATAATGTAAATCTGCTTTGCTAAGTGTTCTCTTTATTTTTTTTTTTTTTTAAACTAAATGTGCACCTCTAGTAGTAGCTTTCGGTAGCAGTGGTGAGGACGCTGACTTTTCTATCCCTGGCTTATAGCCATTAGGGCAAGTCAAGACCTTGTAGGATCTGTTCTTAAGCAGGAACAGCCCTCTTTTCCATCTAAGTAAATCATGGCACCGTTGTTCTGGCAGTCTCCGGACTATGAGTTAGCATTTTTCTAGCCTTGTCATTATTTAAACTTCCCCTTGCCCTGCCAGCCTTTGTAGTAGAAGCCTAGTTCTTAATTTCTCTGGCAGTTTCTTTGTAAAACAGCTCAATGCTGTAGCAGAAAATGGCTTTTTTGTGTCAGCGGTAACTGAAGGCTAATATTTCAGGCATGAAGGAGTAGAAGGGAGAGACTCCTTGACAGCAGGCTGAAAACCCTCCTGAAAAAATCCTGCTCCTCTCAAGGAGACATTAGCCTCTGCAGCTGCCAGGCAGTGTGGAAGGAAACATGTTACAGAATCCTGAAGGACCCGAAGAAGGTGGGAAATGATGCTCCTTAATCCCAACCTCTGAGTGAAACGGCACACGAGTGGAGAGCAGAACCAAGAGGCTTTCTGGCCCTGGGTTTGTGCTGGGTACAACCCGGCTGACACGACTCCCTAGAAGATGCAATATCCATAGCCTGGGATGACAGGACAGATTTAGGTATGAATTTAGCCCTCAAAGACCCACAGCAAGAACTTAAAAGTGCCATTTGGGTACTTCCCAGCTGTTCTCAGAGGAATCAGCATTGCTCCAGAGGTGCTTAACTAGGTGCTACATGGAGTTCGGTTTGCTCCGAATAGCAGTAAACTCCTTAATGTGTGGAAGAGGACTGAGCACTCAGTAAGCAAATGGAAAACTACACATAACGAATGCCATTATGCAAGCTGTTACCTCAACTGTAAGAGTTTCCATACTTTTTTTTTTTTGAGCAGGTGTATGCTAGCAATCTGCTATTTGATCATGTTTGCAACCAAAACACTTAGCACAAAAAGTGTGCATAGCTACCAGCTGTCAAGAATTTCCATGTTTTTACCCACGTACCACAGAGCATCTTTGCCTGCTTCTGTTCCTATGTCCCAAAAATTTACCGATTGCCATACCTCTGCCTTGCAGCGACACCTGCTGCCATGGGCAGACTTGACAGAAAGCTAATTCTTAGCTCAAAATTGTCATTTTCTGCACCCCCATTGATTGCTAGTAGCTTTTCTAGAATATATTCAAATTCCCTATCTTCTTTCTGAATGTGGTGTTATCGCTAAAGAAAAAAAAAATACCCCTCGAACCAGCCGTTGGAACCCACATGGTGTAAGTGAGCCGGTCCCAAACTTGGTACCCATGCTGCTTTTTGCACCACTTATGTGATAATTTAATCTTTTTTTTAATCGCAGCTCCTTTACTCTGCAGGTGCGGTGTGACGTGTGGCTTCAGTGTGAGGAAGTGTTTTACTGGGCTTCAGAACTGGTACAAAATGCGCTGTAAATTACACATTGCGCAGCGATGGCCGATTAGGATGTATGTTTGGAAATGTACACTTGGGTTTGAATTGAAGTAATTACGTGGCTGAAACCTGGACTTTGCCAAAGTACTGGTAATTGCAAACCATGGTCTTGATCCATTAGTGAGGGGCTTGATTCCAGGCTTGTCTCTGATAACCTCCCTAATTCATATCTGGAGCTGTTTGCAGCTTGCACCAGAGACAGATTTGATCAGATAATGTGACTCCCCTCTCTTCCCCTTTTAAATCCCTGTTAGAGCTCCTTTCTTCCATGCCCTGACAAGAAATTAATGGGTTAGGGCCAGCTGGAGGAGGTTCAAGATAACTCAGCAGTGTGAAAGGTGAATGGAAACCAGTGATCCCACTGCTTAAACTGAAAAACTCAAGTTAGGATGAGGCTGAGTGCTTTGGAAAATGAGGTCAGTAAAGTACAGATGTGTTATGAATCTAAACGTAACTCTGATTCCCCGTTTCTCCCTCCCTCCAAGCTGCTTTGGGGCTCACTCTCTTAGGGTACAGGTAGCCAAATGCAAAGACTGAATCAAGAGAGACGCTGGAAGGGGGACGCTTGAGTTTTGTTCAGAAAGACGTAGATCTGTCAGTCACAATCTTTTGTTCTTTCCTCAGGCAGATTTCCCGGTAGCTTGGTCAAGGATTAAGCAAGAGTAATTGGACTGGACAGGCTAACTTTAGTATATGGGCTCACAGGTATGCCGCAAATCGAATCAGTTTGTGCCTAAAAATTAGCAGAATTGCTGCTGGCTAGGAATTGAAAGTACACCCGAAGAGAAACTTCAGTGATATCCTCTTAGATGAGAGATTTTGTTAGTTTATAGTTCAGTGAAATGTATTTTCCACTGTCAAAATAGATAACTTATTTCCGTAATAGAAAAATAACATTGTTTTTTCCAGCCTGAAAGTAATCCCAGCAGGGATACGCATACTGTACCATCCTAATACAATTCTACTTTAATATAAAGTAGAAACTTAATATCATTCCTGAGATGTTCCTCTTGCATTATCAAAAATTAATTTTGGCAAGAGCAAAATGCCTGATGTTCCAGACAATATTATTAAAGTTTGCAGCAGGTCTCCTACAGACTGCAATAATAATTTAAAGGTTAACTTTAATTATTTGGTGTTTTTTTTTTCTCTACAATTACTTTTAATTATCTCCTCTTACACAAGCATTTCTTTCTTGGTATTCCTGACAGAACAATGGTTTGGTGGTTCTCTTCTTTAGTTAATTTTTTTTTCCGAATGCCTATTGTATCGTTTTATTGTTAAATGGGTGGTGTCATTCCTCTTGAGAAGGAGAGAGACTGGGAATACCCCGGTGAATTAAGCTGTGTCAGGAAGTCAGTGTTTCTTTAAACACTGCTTGTTGCTGTCATTGTATGTGAGGCAACATGCCACTCGTGCCTGGGAAGAAGAGAGATATAATTGAATTTCCTATCTGTCCCCATTCTTTACTCTGGAAATCAGATGGATACCTCCTGGGGGGTCTCTCTTTTTGGTTTGTGGTGATGGGATGTAGGGTCAGTGGTGACTTCTCACTGGGACCCTTGGCTGCTGCTGGGAGGAGACAGCATCTTTGCATCGGACACAATTCCCCGCTCTCCAGTGGCCTGGGAGCCCTTTGAAGGGAGAGAGCGATAGCGGTGCTGTCTCTGTGGCATCCTGGGCATGGACCACCCTCCCCAGGACCTGTTTGCCTCCATCCTGCCCCTGCCCGGACCGTGAACGAGCTTTGCAAAACTGCTGCCATGGGAACGGCTTGGCTCGGGGGTCTCATCCTTGGTAGAGTGACAGGACAGTGCATGAGGTTAGTTATTCCATATCGAGGGAAATAGCATGACTGCTCCCCTTTTATTCTTGCTTATTTTATGAGAACCTGTCCTCTGTTCTTTGCTTTCTGAATATGTTTGTACAAAACCCCTGAAAGTCCGTGATTTTCTGGTCACGCTTTCTACTTTTCTAAATTTTAAAGAAAGTAAAATAATTGCGCGGTTCACAAAGCAGACCCTGAAACAGGAGGCAGTGGGGCTGGGGAGCAGTAGCGGGAGAGAACGGAGAACAACAGATGAAGAGGAGGAGATTGATTTTTTTGGTGTATGTGGGAGGAAGGATGAAGCTTGACAGAGGGTATTTGTATTGCCGTGAGTTGATGAGGTGATGTGTGCATCTGGAAGCTGGAATAGATGAAACGGCAAAGAGGGAGCTATCAGGGTTCAGGACAGAGAGTGAAGAGAGAAAGCGCAAAGGTAGGTGGCATTAGGGCTTGAACTGTTACGGGACAGAGTGATGAGTATGGTTTGAATCCTGATTTGAATCCTGAATCCTTGAGGAGTGGAGCGCAGGCGGCTTCACTGGAATCAGGGACCTTCTCAGGGCGTGAGGACCAGCTGTGTGCAGGAACCTCTCGAAATACGGCTGAAAGCAAATACCATTTTATGCCCCTCCAGATAAGCCTTTTAAAATTGTAAAAGTTAGCGCTACAGGAAGAATTGATTACGTAAAGGCAAGTTCAATCTACTTCTGTTGTTCACAGCTATTGGTTTTGGTTTTGGTTTGCTGAGACGGGAAAGCTAGCTGTTAAACCAAATTTCTGAAACTCTTTTTCTCTGCCAGGGGACTATTGATAGGTTGAACTGTGACTTGATAATACTCAGTTTTACATGTGCACAAGATAAATGAAAGTACCAAGGTGTCTAGTTCTCTCTCTTTTTTTTCTTTTAACCCTTAATTTCGTTTATAAAGATAGCAGTTTGATCATCTTTTTGTCTTTCACAGAGAAATCCTTGCGTCTTGAAGCAAAAAACCCCTCCAAATTACAAAATCCATTACTGTTTCAAGCAAGTGGTGAAGCTTCGTGCAGGTTAAGCACAGCAGCAGCAGAGATTTTTGTTCATTGGCGAAACTATGCGTGTTGCCTTTACGGTACAGATGGGCTGTGTAGCGTCTTGTGAATGGAGGATTTGGAGATGTCTCTCCAGGTCTGCATGACAGCGAGTGTCACGTGTGAAATCAGGGCATTGCCATTCCTGTTCCTTCCTAGGGAGAACAGTCCCCTACCTTGGGTGTTTCACAGCCTTAGGGGCTTAGTCCGGGTATTAGCAAATCAAGAGTAAGAGAAATTATTTTCCTTTCACCAAACCTCTTAAGAGGGAGGATCCTGCTTTAAACACATGTTGCTGAAGTGGGCCGGTTGAACTTGAGCTCGAGTGTCTCGGCTAATGCATGACCAACACAGACGTTTGGGAGTAAACTGGTAAAAAGCAGTGAGGAAATAAATATTTAGGTGAATTGAGGAAAGTCCTTCCTTACACATACTAATATGTGCTTGTGTGGGGTTGTTTTGTTTTGTTTTGGGTTTTTTTTGAGTATTGCTTTTTGGTTTGGTTTGGGTTTTTTTTTCAACTCTCTAGTGTTCAACATGTAAAGCTCTGGTCTGGGAATTCCCCTATCTAGACCGAGGGGAGCTAGCAGAGGACCTGGTGAAGAACGGATGAGCAGAAGGAGAGAGAACTGAGTATCTGGGGAAGGCAGGAGTTCTCTTCTTTTAAAACACGGAGATAAGAACCAGGTGAAAAGACTGACTTCTGTATAATTCTTGTGCTTCAAAGCCCAATAGGTAATAATACTGTAGGCTCCAAGGGCTTATGGAAGATGAAATCCAGATTAAACAAGTAAAAGGGTTTTTTTAACCTTTTACCAGCTCTTCCCTAGCAATACTGATTGAAACCAGGCCAAGTGCAGGAACACACTCCTTGAAATGAAAATGTCATGTACTAATCTGGAATCTCCCGCACATCTGGTAGATAGGGTAGCATGGGATTGGTGCAGTGACTCAAATCACATTTGAACATCCTGTCTTCTGATAGTTTCTGTTGCTGATAATGAAGTGTTTATTACGGACAGAGCATGTAAATTAAATAGAATATTGATATTCTTTTTGGCCAACGCTTGGCTGATTTAAATAAAGACGTATTAGATATACTTAGGATAATTATTTCTCCCACCCTCATAAGCCGCGTTTCTATGGAAAATTTAAAAGGGTGATAATTTCCAATTAGGTAGCGACATTGAAAAGGAGCACTTGCTGCGGTAAGATTCACAGCTACTCTGTAGTTCTCTGGGTATTTTTTCATTGGACCATTTTGAAAAAAAAGAGCAACAGATAAAATGTGTAATATATTACCATTTGAACAAGGCTGTGGTTTGGGGTTTAGCTTGTTTGTTTCAATGGGAATGTGTTCTTAAAGCAGACTTTCAGAATAAGCTCAGGTGTGCAAAATCTAAGAGTTTATTTATTGAATGCACAGGTTTCAACTACAGGGAGAAAACAGCCCCAAAGAAGAGACCAATATTTTCCTTCAATAAAGATTAAATGGTTTGGCTTACAATCATGGGATGGCAAAATGCTTCCATATTAGCATTAATGTAAAAGGGGTTATAATACAGTTAGATAGGAGGTAATTTAAACAAAACAAAGAATTCCTACCCATTTTCCATTAATTCGCTTCTGAACTTCAGACTTTAATATATGCCTATCTCCAGTCTCTCTTCTTCAAAATTAAAAATATGGATCAAAACGAGAGGAAAAAGTTCTTTTGTTTTTCGCTTTTAGGGCTATTTATCTTTGTAACACGTTGAAATTTAAGACCTGAAGCAGTAATTCTGTAACACTTTGATAAAAATCATCTGCAATGTACTGGTCATCTTTGTAACTGGAAAGTAGATAGGAACAAATCTGCTACTAAAAATAGTTTTTGAATAGTCCAGAAACTTGCAGGTTTTCTAAAACACTGAGCAGTCCCAAATGTGGGGACTGAAGTCCCCGGTAAGACTCTACTTTTCTGTTCATTTTCAGCCTTTTTCACTTTAGCAGGCCTTAGGGAGGTGCCACCGTGCTGTTCCAGAGGGAGAGGACAAGAGCTGTTTCTGCTTTACGTGAAGACCTATCAATGAATTACCTTAGGTGGGTTACCTGAGGCCAGGAGGTAAACAGCATCCCCTTTCCCATCACACCTTCATGGGGAAGAACATCAAAACTAAGTTTGTAGCACTTCAGTGTTTTCCATGGGAGAGCAAACTGGCGAGAGAGATCTGATGCTTTACTGATATTACATGATTTACTAATTGGGTGACTCTCTAAATAACATCCAAACTTCATATTCCCCACAATGTAGTATGAAATTATGGACTTCCCTATATTAGAAATCTTCTGAAACGCTGGGTTTACTTCCAGTAAATTTATGATTTTACAGTTTCAGACTTGTGTTTTGCTCTTGTCCATTGGGTTTTCAGGTCCTCGTTAGCTTTGCGTACAACTGCCAACTCATGTAGGCATTGAATTGGGTCCTCATATAGCATGCACACAAAACTTTTGGGTTTGCATCTACTTTTCCTATTTTAGGGGTGACTTAGATATGGATCGTCTCAGGACTTCGGTGAACTAATGGCATTATATTCCTCAACTGCACTGTTGTCTGGAAAGTTGTGTCATAAGTGTGTATCCTCAGGAGAACCAGGATATAAAATTTTCAGTAAAAATTCTCGGCAAAAGGCAGATGGTGGTGGATTTCTTCTTATCGCAGAGGAAGGAATAGAGGACACCTTGAACACTGATAGAGCCTGGAGGTTTTCCCATGGGCACGTCATGGATGATACACAGGTCGTGTATTATAAATGCAGCCTCTGATTCTGTTTGCAGCCTTGCTATGAGGAGAGTTGTCACACGAGTGTATTCCCCTTGAGAACATACACTGGGTTTTGTTTAGTAAACTCTACATAGCCTCCTAGAAATATTTTTACTTGGAAATTTCATCTTAAAGTTCTCTTACAGCCTCATTAAAGAAAGGTTTTGAAATCAATGCACTTGTTTCTTCATCACTTTTATGAACTGGGAGACTACTGCAATGCCATCTTCATTCATAACCAGACTGTTTGCATATAGATGTTGATTTTTTATTTTTTATTTTCAGAGAGAACAGTATTGGTTTTGCTTTTGCATTATGTAAAAGAATTCAGATGAGAAATCCCATTTTGCACACAGAATTACAGTTTCTAGTCTAGTTTGTTGCTGATTCTACCTGTCCAAATAAGCTTTCTTTGTGTCTTGTGATGATTTAATGTATCGTTTCATTGAGGTAACTAAAAACTGTCCAAAAATTATTGTTGTTGGTGATTGTTTCTTTTGAAAATGTTAACTCACAACTTCTATATTATTTTAAGAGTGCAAGTATTGTATTTTGTCCTTTTTTGTGGGTTTTTCTATTCTTTTTTTTTTAAATATGAATAACAAAAGAAACATGTTTGACAAAATTATACTGTAGATCTGATCTTTTAGATCTGTATGCTAGCTTATACTAGCTGACCTTCTTTCTTGACCATTGGAAACTTTAGCAAAAAGAAAGTGCCTAGCAAGAATATTATTTTAATTTTAGATTTATTTTGTGTGGGCTTTTGAAACAATCACACCTTCTATATTATTTTAAGAGTGCAAGTATCGTATTTTGTCCTTCTTTGTGGGTTTTTCTATTCTTTTTTTTCAAATATGAATAACAAAAGAAACGTTTGACAAAATTATACTGTAGATCTGATCTTTTAGATCTGTATGCTAGCTTATACTAGCTGACCTTCTTTCTTGACCATTGGAAACTTTAGCAAAAAGAAAGTGCCTAGCAAGAATATTATTTTAATTTTAGATTTATTTTGTGTGGGAAGAATTTGGGGATCAAGATTAGTCTTGATGCAGGTAGCTAAAACTCGTCTTCTCCTAAAAGGAGCAATATATTGTAATATCAAAATTGTGTTCAGGTTCGTCCTTGGAAGTGTATTTAGGTGCCAGTACCAGAGTAATAGCGATGCAAATCCACGGCTTCCATGAAACTGTTCTGGTTTAAGTTGGTGCAAATGCTGGTGTGTATGTACTTGTAGCTGTTTCAAATATGAAATAAAGCAGGTAAGATCAAGCCTACTTCATAGCCAATCTTATATTTTCAGTTTCTTGAGAAAACTTGCGCTGTAGCTTAGCACTGCCCAAATCTGAGAGTTAGGAGGATGGAAAAGACATGGGGGTCAGTCAGATACAAAGGGGTGAAACTGTCATAAATGAAGTAATTATATTGTCTGCTCCCAATGTTTTAGACAATTAATTCCAAGATACTGGCTTAATTTCAGTGTTTTTAAGTATTCACTTAATGTGGGCTAGTTTCAGAAGATGTGCCCATTTCTCAAATTAAATTGGCTTGTCCTACCTTTGAAGAATGTCCAATAAAACCTTTTTTTTTTTTGTTCAGATGGAGTGCTTCCTTTTTTTTTTTTTTTTACCATTTCTCTTGATGCTGTTTTTAATAGTTTACTACTGTTATTGTTTGCTTGAAAATCTATTGAATGGTTTATCTCTAAAGACTAGGGGAAATGATCTATGCACAAGAGTATCTAGCATGAACATAGGGCAGCTATATATTACCAAGACATTAGAAAATACATTATAAAGAGCAGTTCCACATGCATTAGGGAATTGTATTTACCATCTTAATTTTTCCTACTTTGGTTTCTTGTTTGTCCCTCTTTTTGATACTTACTTCTAAACAACTTTTAGACCAAGATTATTCTTTTTAATAGTTTAAGTAATTTTTCAAGAAGGTGTCGGTGCAAGTTTGATTGATTCAGAAATTTGTGCGTTGTAATATTCTAGTTGTCTTTTAACAAAATTGGAGTTTCTGACTTCTATGAGTTCTGAAATTTCCTTGACGCACAAAAGTTTTTGTTAGACTATGATACAAAATGGTTGTGTGGAAACCTATTCTGGGCTGCTAAGGAACAGGGTGTGTTTTAGTAGCATGAGAATTAATATATTTTGTGCTGTTTAAAATAAGGGTGTGATTAATTTTTCGATGAGTTGCAGGCTACTGCAAATCCAATTTAGGCAAATTTGAAATATAAATGTGTTAGCTGAAAATATTTAATCGTAGACATGAATATGAACATAGCATGCTCATTGCTTTACGCTTGCAGGTTGGCTTGAATTATTAATGGGTGTTGTTCAGTGGAAGCAGAAGAGACAGTAGCCCTGACTCTGGCTGGGATGAGGAACGTAGACTTGCTGGTGGCCAGCAGCAGTAGGAGATTATTTCTCCTCCTTTGCTCTCTTGGCACAGCTGACCACCCTTGTCGGCGTATTGCCTCCCCGCCTGCCCCACGTCCTGCTCGCGGTGGGGTGGGGAGCGGCGATTGCACACAGGCTGCTCCTTATGGCATCCTATCAGCAATGCCCGATCAAAAAAAGAGCCTTTTTTTTTCTCTTGACCATCTGATCCTTTCTGCAAATGTGTATGTTTTAATGCTAATAAAGGTGATTCCCCCCCCCTTTTTTTTTCCATGTAGGAATCGAGTCGGCTTCCTCCTAAAGTTTGCCTGATCACAATGCTGACTGGCAATTAAAATTACAGGCAGTTGGGGTACTCCGTCATGTTTGTAGCTGTTTGTCTTCCTTGTGTCAGGAATCAATGTTGCAGCAATGGAAAAGATGAAATGAAGAAAGAAGAAGTTGGATTCAAAGCTTGAAGTCAGTGCACATTATGCTGAATTATTAAACAATATAATTTAAAAACTTCAGAAGTAAAATTGATGTTGAAGCCTCTCCATTTCACTTGATAATCAGGTAATGGATGCAGGGAAAAAAGCTAGCTGCACACTCTTTATACCTTCAATTATCTTTTGATGTATGTGTGTGTTTTAGGGATAGGACACCGGGAGACAGCTAACAGTAAAGTTTTGTTAGTGAGGCCCGTTGTACTTACGAAGCGATGAAGGAAGATGGTATTTGAAAGGCAGCCTGGTGGGATGTGTTGTGAAGATAGCTGGAATGGTGTCTGGAGGGGGTTGATGTTTGAGACTCGGTGGATCCTTCGTCGGCAATCAGGGGTTACATCGACAGCGTTTGGGATGCTATAAATAGATGATTGTAGAGAGCTTGGATTCCTTCGTGCTCTGGAAAAGACAGGATTTAAGGCACAAGTAGGATCTTCCGCCTATGTTTCAACAGCTTGTTTGATCTGTGAGGATCTTTGATTTGGCAAGTTATTCTTTAAAGACATTCAAAACAGATAGTTTATCAGGAAAAAAGTCAGGATTAACATTATGCACTTCAGTGCGTTTTCCTTTTTTTCTTTTTTTTGGGGTGTGTGCCCTCATCACTGGGTCTTTTTTACTGTTACCTAGTAATAATAGAAGTGTGCTCAGGGCAAAAAGAAAAGCTGATTAAATGTTACATTATTGCTTTAGCTGTCAGTTTTCAAACCGCATAAAAAAAAAAAAAGGAGAAAATGAAAAGAATAAACTTCTTCCTGATTCTTCCCCCAGTGGCATCAAGCCACGTAGCCTTGTCATGAAAAGGTCACTTAGATTTTAGTTGAAATGATGGCAGCAAGTACTTTGCTTTATGTTTGGGCTCTTTCCCCCTGATTTTTGCGGTGATACAGCGTGGGGCTGCTCCCGCTCGTTACAGCGATGGGCGTACGGCAGCGCGGCGAGTACCAGAGCTGCCGGCTTTGACAGAACGGGAGAAGAATGACAGGAAAGAGAAGAGAAAATCGTATCCTAAGTGAGGGTTGTAGGAATATTAAATCTAACACCTGACAAGAGATTACTCCAAAGCCAGCAGTCCTGAATATGAATCACTGTAATGAACTCTGCGTGGAAGTGCACCTGAAGACAGTCCAGGAACGCACGCGGTCTTGTGAAAACGCGGCCGCTCTCCTGCCTCGGCCTCTGACAGCGCATTACTCCTGCTGCGGTTACTGATACTCAGGTTTTCTTGCTTGAGGTTGTGGGTTTTGGTACTTAGGAATTTGTTTTTTAAAAGGTTGATCTATTCTTTTATTCCTTTTTTTTTTCCCCGAAGTGAGCGTTAAGATTTTAAATTTTTTAGGATTTTTTTTTTTAAAGTAAGATTTTTGTCTCGATGACTGTGTAACTTAGTTTTGGGCTAAAATTCAGGGAGGGTTTTTGTCTGTGGGAGAAATGGTTTAATTTTCCCTGCGTTTCATTTCTATATGAACTTTTTAGAGCGATGTGTGATCTGTGTGGCTTTTGCTCAATATTGAGTCAATGCGCTGAGAAAAGAATAGCGTTTCCTAATTCATCAGCACATTGGTTCCTTCCTTGTATTCTCATATTTAATTACTTAATGAATCCTACCCCTGCTTAGCTGAGATCTCTGTGACGTTTAGAGCTCAAAGCAGAGTGATTAAAGAAGCGCGGCAGTTTTGTAGGAAATATATAATTACTTTAGTAGATGTACGGTAGTTTTTCATCTGAGATCCATAATCCGGTCCGTATGGAAGCAGGCTGCCAGCTCCGGTGTTGGTGATCCATTTACTTGTGGAGTACTGGGCTTCTCTGTGCTTTGTGTGATACAGGTGGTACCGAAGTCAGGTGTGGGACTTTGGTAGCTGATGGACCTTTCTTGGGTACACAGAGAATTTAAGAATAGCAGCCATTGTTTTCTTTACAGCATTTGTGAAACTCCAATTTGTTCCTGGGCTGGAAATACGCATGAAAAATGGCTAATTGCCAATGTCGGAGAAAAAGAGCAAAAAAAGAGGAATTTGGGGTGAAATTCCTAAGAACGAGCTCGATCCTAGAAAGTGCTGAGTACTTCTACGGAAGGCTGACTGCTCCTGCTGCTGCTGCTGATTACAGCAGCATGAATGCGCACCTAGAGCAGCAGCTTAGAAAGCACCTGGATATCTCTTTAATTTCATTTGGAACCAGAGGATATCCTGCGAGCGGGTAACATTCTTCATCACGCTTATTTAAAGCCCCGCGCACTGCTGCACATTTAAAATACCGGTGACAGGAGCTGAGCCTTTTCAGTTTTAGACAAATTAAGGATAAACCAATTTAAACACTTTAAAAGCCTCTTAGCAAGACCAGTGTCCAACTGCAAAGCGGAAAACTATTATGGACTGACAGGTGATTTGCTAAACAGAGCTGCAGATGACGGGAAGAGAGATGTCTGCGGTGCACCGTACTTGGTATATAATCGCAGTTGCCTACGGTCCTGATAGCACAGGTAGAAACCCATGGGTGGGAGGGAATGGTTTGAGATGCAAATAGATCCCCTAGCTAGCGATCTGCAGCCGTACAAAGCCGTGGATTTGTTAAATATGTTTTGGCAGGGCAAAGGAGAAAAGGAGAAAGCGCATAATACAGATTATGCCTTTTGTTGCTGGTAACTGGTATTTTTTATTACTGCTGAGACAAAAATGTGTTAGCCAAATATATCAAGCAAACCAAGGAATTCTCTGCCTATCTACCATATATTATCGCTTATATACTACTTCCAGTGCTCCAGGTCATTAATTAAGCAGAATTCTCTTATGTGTAGATTATACTGGCAGGTTAATTATGGTTACCAGGTTACTGAATCAATAAATGAATGAGGGAAACAGATTGCATACCTAGAAGTTGTTGTGTAAAATTAGAAAAGGAACAGAGGGGATGTACTAAGGCAGTTTAAGGGGAGATGTCATAAATTTGAATTTAGGCAAAACCATAGATTAATTTCAAGATCTGTTTGAAAAAAAGAAAAAAAATATTTTAAATGCTAATTGCAAGGAATAATAGAATAGGAATAATAATAGGAAAAGTTATGCTTTTCTTCCCCAGGTTTTGGTACTGTGTATAAATGTATTCCTTTTTTATTCCCTCATCGTACTCAGTCTGCAAGAGTTGCATCTGTTCTGTAGAGGTTTTTTTCCCCTGCCTGAATCTGCAGGGCTATTCAAAGTGTGATGAAATATTTGCTTCTCTTCTGCAAAGAGCTTCAGGACTAGTTAGCTCAGAGCCAAGACCTTCCTTTTTGTGTTTGATCTGCTGTTCCCATCCTGCCTCACAGTGACAGGAAGTTATTTATATTTACCAAAAGAGTAAATATAAATGTAGTATAAATGGTTTCCATTATTTTTGTTGTCTTAGAATAATTGTTGTAAAAACATATTCACTAATAATTAGCCCTAAAATTGGCTTCTCCACTTTGGTCACTAAAGGGAAATAGTTCGCTGGTTCTCAGCAGAAGAGACACCATTTAAAATGAAGGGCATTACTCAGAAGGACTTTGGTTTCTTCATTCACGTTGCCTATGAGAAACTCTTTCAAAGGTATCATGGGCTGATGATGTGCTCTTGACGTAACTCTTCCTCAGCATCAGTGGAGCTGGGGGGTATTGACTCTTGCCGTAATTTCGCACCGTACTGGACTGAACGTATGCTCTCCCAGTAACTCGGGTAGCAATTATCAGCGATGGCATCAAGTTCCCCTTCTGTACTCTTCCACTAAGCAGCACAATGAAATAGTTGGGTTTTCAGTTACGTCTCCGTTCCCTGGTTCAGTGGGTGACACTGGAGTTATATCAGAAAGGAACATGACAGATAGAAAACGTGGTAATTTGACAGACGGAGCTATTCGTGAGGAGTGGAGCTTACCACACAATATTTAGGTTGGAAAGGCTGTAATTTGTGGTCGCGCCAAGGAGCGCAGATTCGCACACAGAGCTAGCGCCGCAGTGCGCTTGTGCCTATGGACTCTCAAGTGTCATCTCTTCTTTTAACAGAAGCATGGAAACAGGACTTTGGGGCTCTCTGTCTTTGGGGCTGAGCAGGGTGGCCAAGGTCACGGGTCTCCTCTGCTTCCACTTGTGCTGGTTGAAAAAGCTACTGCTCCCAATTGCGCATCGCAGCGTCTTTGCTGGAGGTGTTGGTGGTCCTGACCCATCAGAGCTCAGTGAGCTACTAGGATGACCGTTCCTTAGCCTGGCTCAGTTCACAGAGGCAGGATTAACCAAAAACCTTTACGTAATGTCTGCTGACTTTGTTCTTTCTGACATAGATAAGCTAGAGAGTACTTCCATGTGCAGCGCACCTGGGGAATTGGAGGGATCTCCAGTAATGGGATAGTAACCTTTGGGTCAGAAGAGAAGGTGTGTGCAAGACCTTTGGTGTTCTGGCTGACCATTTAAGTTATTCTTCCCTCTACAAACCCCACCATCCATTTTGGTTACCCTTGTAGATGACTTGTCTTTGACCCATGTGTGACCATTAGCTCTTCAGCCCTCACGTGTCACTTTCCACCTTTTAATTTTATTTAATTTTTTAATCTGTTTAAATTGTAAACTTCTTGGAAGAAGGTCTCTCTGTTTTCAGGATGCCAAGCAAAACAAAGCCCTGATCTTGTTCAGGTCCTTCAGTTTCTGCAGAAATAATGAATGAGGTTTTGTGTGAGCTGTTGCAAAGTGCCTAGAGACTGCTAGAATTGCCTACACGGTCGCTGTGGTGCACCTTGGCCAAATTGTTGTTTGTAAAGCAATTTTGTCTCTAATATAAAAGGCACTGTGTAAAATCAGTTCCTATTATCTTTTCATAGAGAATTTTCCATCTGAATTGTAAGCTTAGAATTGCTGACTATCTCCTTAAACACTTCCAGATAATAATACATGTTCTTCCAGCTAATATATATCGTTACTTTTTATCAAGCAAGGCTTGGTTCATAGCTGTAGAAATAATATGATTTACTGGCCTCCAGCCAATCAGTTAATTACCTGCTAGTTACTTAAAGCACCTGGGGCTTTGCTTCATTCCAATGTAACTTATTAACTTGCTGGTAAAGAATCAGTACCTCATAAATAGTTTCTCTAAATAACTTTACAATGCTGCTGAAGTTTAATTTTTTAATTATTATTATTTTTTTTCTTATAAATAAGAATAAGTATGTGCGGGACAGCTTTAAATCGCAGTTATATAAGGCAACTGTTTTGATTTGAGATATCAAATAGTTGTCCCATATCCATGCGAACAGCATGCAAGTGTCACAGACCTGTTACGTAGGCACCTTCAGGTCTTTGGGAGAATCTCCGTAGTTTTACGTGTACCACACTGCTTGACAACTGATTTGTTTTGTAATACTTGGTTTGTTTGGGGTTTTTGGTTGTGTTGTTTTAAAAGAATAAGATCAGTTGAAGAGATTTTAGGCCAGCCTTCACTTGTGGTAAGTCCATTGAGATAATTTACAATAGTTAAGACTCTGGCTGTCTTAAAGTGAGACAGGTAATAGACTCTTTCATCTCTCTTTTTCTGTATCTCATCCCTTCTTTTTTTTTTTTTCCCCCCAGAAAAGTCATAAGCCACTTATTTGTTTAAAATGTGGGAGAATAGATGTAAAATTCAGTGTTCTCAGAAAGAAAACAGCTGAGGCTGTCTTTGGCCCAGGAAGCATCCTTTAGGCAGGTTCTGTACCCAGAGTCAGAAAATAATTTTTCTGCAGCTTTCTTAAGGTTTTGGTTATAGAGTGTCTCAACTGATTAATTGCTTTTGTAGCTCAAGGGGAGAGAAGAGATTCTGTAATTGCTTAGGTCCTAGGCCTTGCTTAGATGCCTTATATCAGCTAAATAAACCGATGGACAGGATAGCTAAGTTAAGGACAAGTATTACACTCTCTTCTTGCGATAGGCCATTACTAAATTCTGTGTGAGCTGAACTCCCTGAGAGAATTTAATAAATATGCCCAAGTGAAAGGCATTACGTTAATCTAGTTTCAGTTGTAAGATCCAGTGAGAGGAGAAGTTAAAAGCTTCCAGTCAAAGACAGTGGGCAAAAAAGGTGGTGGTTCTTGTCTTGTGATGTTTATGTTCATCAGGATGGATGAGGAACCTGGCAAGAGCCCGAAGCAGTGAATCACTGTGGTAAGTGGCTGGCCGGCTACCATAATTTAGAAATGATCTCACCTAATAAGATTTGTCAGGATCAAATCTGCTTGACCTTGGCTTGTTAATATGGGTTTGGATGGTGGCTGAGAGGAGTGGGAGAAGTAGGATAAGGAGACAGAGAAGAGCACGGTCTGCACAAGAAGGCTGGGAGAGGTGGTGCTTCCCATGGTGGGTACGGTAATGCGATGGACAAGAGAGAAGAGGGGTCATTGGATCAGGAGCAGTCCTAGAAGAGATACCGAGGAGTGCAATGCTAGTTCTCTTGCCCTACACGTTCTTACAGCCTGCAGGAAAAAAGCAGCGGTACGCAAAGCTACCAGTGACAAACTGGTAGCTTTTGTGCTGCCCAGCTTTCTTCTTTTTTGCCAAAAAGCCTCAGCCAAGATTGAATGGGACTGCGTGGTGGATATACCCATACAGAACGTTCCCTGTGGTGGGAGTTCAGCAGCCAAATAAGAAAGAATGGCTTAAAGATGAGAGCCGATACAGAGATGAAATTTTTTGTCCTACTTGTTCAGGCAATTAGAAGCCCATACATGGAGGATGGGCCCTTTTCAGGTTTTGAATACTTACCCCCCATGTAGTTCAAGCTGACTGGGCAGTTGGTTAGGATAGATAGAAATAAGTTATTTGGAAAGTGCAGTGGCACGGTCAGATGAAGATTGACACTAGTCTAATAAAACCAGTTCAAATGTCTGTTTAGAGAAGCAAGGGAAGTAGTCAAGTATAGGAAGCTAAAAGCCGTACGAGATCTCAAGTTTATTCCCTACGCTGCAATGAACGATTGGGTTCGCACAGAAATGTCAGTAATGGAGTAAGTGGTTGTGGTTTTTTGTTTATAATGCCAATACATTGATGTTCTGTTTCTTCACTTGCAGCTGCACTGAGAGCTTGTGCTGATGGAGGTGCCAATCGTCTCTATGACATCACAGAAGGAAACCAGGACAGGTATATTAACAATGACCTTGAAGTCATCTCTTCTCAATGAAAGTAAAATCTAGAGGAACAGGATCCGTTGAGTTACTAAAGTAGCTGCCTACTCTGTGTGTGGTACTTTAATGAACTGTGGCGGGTAGTATAATACTTTCTCTGTATTTTCTTTAATTTTTACTCTGGGCTACAATTTTTAAAAACACACAGGTAGCCTGAAATACCTTTTTTCCTTAAGCCCACTGCTCTCAGTCTGTCTTATTTTACGTATCCATCAGAGCCAGGCCTTTGATGCAGCCTCTGAAAAAAAAACTTGCTGTGCCCCTAGCAAGGGTTGACTAGAGGAACATCTGACACCTCTCACCAGGAGCTGAAACAAAGTGCGTCCTCTTCATTCTTCTTATGAGGCCTTAAAGGAAATCTGTTTGCTTTGTGAAGTGAGATGGGTGATAAAATAGGAAGTCTACTTTTCTTTTTGAGTTATTTCTAAATTAGTGTCAGGGCATCATATGTGACCAAAAGCAAGTACAGAGGTTGTCTATGAAAGTCTATCCTAGGTGAGGAAATATGACTGAAAAGAGAATATATTCTTGTTTTCTGTAATGGCATTTAAAATTGCAAAATATCCCAGGTTTCTGCCCCAAAGGATTTGAGCTGGGATTGTGATGCAAAATACTACATTCGAGTGCTTCTCACTTTTGTAGTAGAACTATGGAACACTGTGTAATCTGAGGTTAGTAAGGATCCTTTTTGCTTGTCTTTAGGATTTTCAGTTGTTTTGCGTAAGAATTCATAAATTAAATAGTTTAATAAAAGCAAATAAACGAATAAAGCTGACTCTCAGGGCAAAGGATTGAGACGGGTATTTGGTAGAACTTGCAAACTTACGAACAATTTTGTTCATACAGCAAAATCTGACACGTATTTTGTGTTTCATCTCATGGCAAATGTATGATGGAGGCCAGGGGAAGCTGGATTTCCTCCAGTCCTTCAGGGTAAAGACCAGAGTTGGAGAGGAAGACTGTAGGCTTACAGTAAAAGTTAACTTAAAATTTCTTCCTTTGTCACCTGTGAGAAGTTTGAGGGCTGAGATCTACAACTGCTAAAACCAAGACTGGAGTCTGTCAAACACTACTAACTGTTGTAGGAGTATTCCTTCTGTAATCTTCTATTTCTCTTTTCCTAGTAGTTGCTCACAGAGCCATACACAACTTAATCTTGAATTGAGACAGAAATCTGTTTGACTTGCAGCAAGCAGTTCTCTTTGATAATGGTGATGCTTTCCAAAGAACAACATTTTAGAGTTTTCGTTTTACCTTCTCCTGTAATGCATTCATCTCTTCTGCACACCTTTATGTTCGTATTAAATAAATATAATTCAGGGGAAAATGGATGATTATACCTTGACTGAAGAGTTCTTTCAGTCTTACATACTTGGCCCTTGGAGTATTCTTTTTCTCCATCTTTCTTCTTCTCGTCTTAATTGCTTTGGGTAGGTATATTTTACCTTCAAAGTGATTCTTTTGAAACAAAAAAAAAAGACCTGCATAATTTTGATTTTTGTCTTTAAAGTAATCATTCTGCTGGAAAGAATATTCATTTACTTCTCTGAAGTATTTTCCCTTAAATTCCCTGTCCAATGTTATTAAAGAGCTGTCTGCTCAGGCTCTACTGACATGCTAATCATTTTTAATGCTGTCTTAACCTTCTGTTTAAAACTCTATTTTATTCAAAGCCCTGATACCTAATTGTGTTGTATCAAAACCTAAAAACTATAGTCCTTTAATTCTAGAGAGATTATTATATCCAAGAGATATAAATAAAGAACTTGATTGATGTTTTGAGCTTGATTCTCAGTAGACACCAAAGGGTGTGAAGAATCTTTTAGAATGGGAATAAATGGTAACATTCTGCAAAAAGGACAGATTTGCAATATGGGCTGTCTTCCTTTGGAGATAAGTGAAGTAGTTGTTGCTGTTTTGAAAGGTCCTTTTCCAAATCCTGGAAAAATATAGGGCTAGAAATGACCTCAAGAGAGCCATCCTTCTATCCCTCTGCTTCAATGTGAAGACAAACCTGTCTGTTCCATTCCTGATGCATACCTAGATAGCTGGTTCTTAAAATATCTTCAAGTGGGACCCCCACCCCTCCCGCCCCGCCCCCATCCAGCTTCCTCTGCTTTAGGCTAAAGTGTGCCCAGCTTGTTTGGTCTTTCTTTATGGGTCATCTTTTCTTACTGCTCTTATTGGCCTCTCTTCTGTTAGTTCATAACTGTACCTTAAAGTGCTGTGACTGAGGCTAGGCAAGATGCTCTACAGACTTACTCCGTGCCGAACAGTTCTTTAACTTGCTTCTCATATTAAGTTGGCCTATGCTGTCGAATGAAGAGCAGCGAGAGCAGATTCAAGGGCCCCCATTTTCCTGCCTCCATCGGTTTGCTGTTTTCTCCATCGGTGTCTTGACTTGTTTCTGTGCTGGAGTGGTTCACCTATTCCCATCAAGCAGAGGAAGCTCTCGCCTTCCTCTCTATAGCACTGTGCGGGGTGGCTTAGCAATGTGACTTCAGGTCGTGAGATTAACATAGGTAAGATGCTATATGACCTCGTCTGTGTTCGTGGTGTCATTTTTACAATGCGTTTGGTTGTTTTTCCCGTAAGTTTCAGTAAAAAGTAGCTCAACAAATCTGAATTGCAATTACTCTTGTTTAAAAACCAACCAACCAACCCAAGGAAACCTTCATTTTTGTAACTACAAACGAGGAGAAATCATGCTGGTTTTTTCAATGATGTGTTAAAAAAAATTGCCTACTAGAGCAGGAGGGGTAGAGTAACCAAAAGGGCAGGATAACTTTTCCTTGGAGAGGCCTGTCCTTGGGAGCCGTCAGTGTTGGGGACAGAGGAAAGGTGGGGGGAAGAAGGGCCAGACTCCTGTGCTCTGTTGCTCTTCTCTCTCTGGCTCTACAGCCCAGAAAGGTGATTTTCCTTAGACTTTTCTTTGTTAACATCAGTTCGCACTTAGAAATAAGGATTGCTGCTAAACCGTTCTTGATTGCTAAACATTTGCAGCTAATCAGAGTTAAAGGTGCGTTACTGATCTGTATGGGTTCTTTGCTCCTTGCCTATCCTGTTCTGTATTCCCTTGGATCACTCTGAAGCACTGTTATCCACTTCAGAGTTAGGTTGTTGCTTATCTGTATCACACTACAGCAACTTCTTTCTCAACACTTTCTGATTAAATCTTAAGGCATCGATTAACCTGTGTGTTCACTGGCTTTGGGGTATATGAAGGTGAAGAAGCATCGAAAACTATCATCGTATTGGCACCTGTAAAAACAATCATTAGTACTTGTGTCTCAGATGCTATTTTCCAGAGAGGGATGTCAAATCCATCGTGTGCTCAGGTTTTGCAACATGAAGAGCTTCAGGTTAAAGAGGAGAGTGGTGGGCTGTGTAAGAGGAAGGATAATCCTCTCGTAAAAAATACTGGCTTTCTGGGTTTCTGGTTAGTATTTCAGTATGTCAGACTTACTGTACGACATGAAGTGGGTTGCCTACAATCACAAAGAACATCCTTCCAGTTTCTTTCTGTGAACTGCATAAAGTATGAGAGTAGCAGTGAAACTGAAAAATGGTTGTGTATTTTGATGTAGCATTTTCTACATATAAAACATACATGAAGTGATCTTAGGTGATGCATGAAAATGCACTTGCTACTAGATAATTCTTCCCTGAACTGGGCATGCAGAGAGGCAGCTCCAAGAAACTCTGCATGTGTGTTTGAACATTAGGAATAAATTTTGTAGACATTTCCGGTTGATGTAGCTGCAAAATTTCAAGCATGGACCTCAAAAAAATCTTTTTAGAAGCAACTTATTTTCAGGAATACAGATTGCTACATATAGTTTGTATTTCAGTGACACCCACTCCTCGTCTGCCCCTCAAGGATTTAAATAAGCCAGTTAGTCAGAATTAATCAAGGGTATTGGTTGTACAAGATGACGTTACTTCTTTAACTTCGATTTAACAAAGTCTTCTATATCCTAGGCTTTGTGTTGACCAGCTAAAGTGGAAAACAGAAGTCTTAATAGTACAGCTTCTACAGCTTATGCTTAGTGAGTTTTGTACTTGTAAGTATCAGTGAATAAATTTAGAAATATCACAAACTTTTCAATGCTGACTGCTCCTGGGGAGTTTCTTGTCCTTCACTTGCCTGGAGATGGTTTCCAGGACTAGCTGCTCCATCACCTTCCCAGGGACTGAGGTGAGGTTGAGCAGCCTGTAGTTCTCTGAGTCTTCCTTCTTGCCCTTCTTGAAGACAAGAATGACATTTGCTTTACTCCAGTCTTCGGGCGCTTCTGCTAGTCACCGTGATTGATCACAGATTATCAAGGGTGACCTTACAATGACATCAGCCAGCTCCTTCAGCTCTCATGTGTGCATCCCATCTGAGCGCATGGACTTAGGTACGTCCATTTTGTTTAAGTATTCCCTGACCTGATCCTTTTCCACCAAGAGTACATCTTCCTTGCTCCAGTCTTTCCTCCTGGTCTCTGGTACTTGGGATTCCTGAAGGCTGGTCTTGCTAGTAAAGACTGAGGCAAAGGCGACATTCAGTACCTCAGCCTCTTCCATGTCCTGTGTAAACACGTCCGCTGTCTTGTTAAGCAATGGGCCTACATTTTTCATAGTCTTCCTTTTGTCACCTATGTACTTATAGAAGCCCTTCATGTTGTCTTTGATATCCCTGGCCAGATGCAATTTTATTTGGGCTTTACTTGCCTAACTTCATCCATCCCCAGGCAGAGCTTCGGGCGCTCCAGCTTCTCTCTCAGATAAAGGGCAACTTGTTCTCCTCCTCTTCCCATCCTGTCCTTCCTAAAGAGCCTGCATCCCCTCTTTGCAACACTCCAGCCATGTTTCCGTGATCCCAACAAGATTGTAGCTCTGCAACTACACACAGATCTGTAACTCATGATGTTTTTCCCCACGCTGCATGCATTCTCCAGGCCTTTATTTTGCCTCGAAAGTTTGAAAAGGAAGCAATAGGCTTAACCTTTGAAATAGGGAGATCAAGCTAGTGTAACTTCCATGAGGAAAAGCAGTTGCATATTTGCTTGCGTGAAAAATGGAAAGATTTTGATGGCTTCATGTGTGCGTTTTGGCCATTAGTGAGGGTTTGTAGTGCCAGTTCATCAGCCGTCCTGTCTTGCTTTTGTTGGCTAGTTCAATTGGTTATTATAATTTACACTGAATTTGCCTAATCTTAGAAACCATTGTCAAGTGTCAGGATCATCAAAAAAGAAACAGCGGGGCAACAGCTAGCAATACGCATATGTAAAATGAGATCTTTTGTCTTGTTTCCTGAATAACCACCTACTCATGGAAAAGTGGGTCCATAATAGGATTATAGAGTGAGAAATTCATACGTACTTCACTGTGTTCCATATTGGATTAGAAATAGGGTACTTATGAAGGTAATTAGCCATTGATGTAGCTTAATGTAGGGTTGAGAGGAATTCTTTGCTTGAACTCTTCAGATTAAACTGGATATTGTTTTTAAGTTATCTTATATTCAGGCAAAATTTAGGGCACTGATGCAGAAAACATTGAATGAGATTTTCTAAGTATAGAGTTACACTAGAAGAGTAAAATGATCTTTTCTTGTCTTTAAAATCTATTCATTGTATGTTTTAGGGAGGATGTGAGATAGTTATACATGCAAAGTTTTTGCTTTATTAATGGTGAGACAATGACATGTTTCAGTAATGTTTAAAAAAAAAATTGGCCTCTGAAACTGTGAGGTCAAAGCTATTTGAAATGGCTTTCTTGTTGCTGCTGGTGGTGAAGAGCTCTTTGAATTGAGGGATTACAGTCTGAAGCCAGGAAAGCTGAAAGCTGAGACAGTGCTTTATTTGTCAAATGGCTTAAGGAAATCTTTTACATCAGACATTTTTGCCTGACCTGAAAACTGTAGCGCTGTTTAAAGATCAAAATCAGGATCTTGAGTTTATCGTAATAAATTCTGCAGGAGTGTTCAGAAAACCCATCCCTATCCACAGTCTGCTCCTTTAGGAAATACTTGACTTGGGATCCATGTTTAAATCCTAGCTTACTTTAGAAAACAGCCAGGCACCAACAAATTTCAAAAAACCAAAGCAAATTATCTCTCAGTGTTTGGAAAGATGAATCCATCTGGAGTTACATAATGTGTTTGTTTTAGGTAGTGCAGATGAGAAATTCTCAAGATAGATTAAGATCATCTAGGTTTTGGCTTTTTTCATTTATATTTTCAATTTAATTACTTTCACTCGATTGCATTTTCAAATACATTTTTATTCCAGTAGCTGTACACTGTAAATATAATTCCAAGTTTGTTTCAGAAACAATGAAGAGTTGAGATGTCAAGAGCTGAAAATACCGAGGGATACTCATAGATTCAGTCCTCAATCTAAACCAAGATTAGCTTCCTATTTTGGGAGGTGTGTCCTAAAAGTACTAGGGCAATAACATCCCTAGGCATATCAGGCTTATTGGGTCTCTGAATCAAATGGTCACAAATGATGAGAGGTGAAAGTCATTGGTGCTTTTTTTACTCCCGGATTCCTCTTGATATTAAACAGCAGTATAGAGCCAGACTAGGAGTATGTATTCTTCTGGAGTTATTGTCTAAGTCATGATAGCGCTTTATTTCTATTCAGTTAGTCATCTGGTGCTACAAAGGAAAAATGTGGGAGTTATATGGCCATAGTTTGGATTCACTTGAGAATTTTGGGAGGGGCAGAAGGACTGTGTTCTTGCAGCTCACACAAAGTAGAGATATATTTTGAGGGAGACACAGCGACCTGGTTTACAGCTGGGTTTACATGGAGGTGCTGCTAATTGCAGTTACTGCTATATTCCATAAACCATAATAGAAAATGGACAAGGGCTTTTCCACCATCCCCTCAACCTGAAAATCAAACAGCAGATTATCATCTGATTTTAGAAAAAAAAAAAAAAAGGCAGCACATGGGCTTATAAATATGAGCAGAATTTAGTTGAGATTAAGTTACTCTTTAGGTTGAATTTCTGTTGCTTTTGCTAGTCAAGATGGGAATTGTGGAATAATAGTAATATTTATAACTAATAGTCATGGGAGGTGACAGCATTGCCTGTTGTTGTGACTCCTGAAAGTTAGACCTCTATTAGAAAGAAGGCTTAGTCTCATCATACTCTCGCAGAAGCTATGAAATGGCTAGCTTTTCATCCCTGACGTACATGTGTGTGCACGGATGTATGCGTGCCTCATTTCTTTTATTTCAGGAGACACTGAAAGTTCGTGCACGGATGTATGTGTGCCTCGTTTCTTTTATTTCAGGAGACACTGAAAGTTACTGCCTTAGTACAGGACCTTGCTTTCTTTACAGTAAAAAAGAAAAGCACTCTTAGGTAGAACTTCTGGAGGTGATTCACAGGTGGCAGAGGTAGATGTACCAGGATTCATTCAGAGTAAGAGTGAGTGTGTTGTCTACTGATTAAAATGGAAAACTGGGAATCAAGACTTGTGTTTTGTTCCTGGTTTGCTCAAAGTCATCCAGTGAGTTACCAAATCGTCTCAGATTCTTAGTCAGTTGCCTTTAAAATGTGGGCAGGTAGCCCTTGAGAAGGGCTAAAATGGTGTCCTGCTTCATGTGGTCTGTTCAGTGTCTGATATTTCCTTGTTAAAAGCTGAGCCTATAAAAGGGCCAGGTATCATTCCTCCTGAAATCGGTATTTAATAAGGAGTAGTAGGTCCTAGGTGGAGGCAGACTTGATCTCCATGAGCAGTCCAGGTACCTGCACATTTTGGCATAAAGCCACTAGATTTTCTTTTAATACTTCAAGACATTCAAAGGCAACATTGGGACCCTGTTGTCTTAGCTGCATCAACAGACCTAAGTGCGAGACCCTGCTTTTCTGGAACAATCCTAATCTTGCTGAGGAGTAGGTGGGAAGGACCAGGACAAAAGTCTGGGGAGATGGAGTGATGAGGAAATACAAAACAGATGGACAGCTCGACTTAGAAACCAGGTCTCCTGGCTGCCCGTCGGGTTGCTCTGCCCATAAAACTGTGCTGTCCCAGTAGTAGCACCATAAACCAAGTTGTAGTTGCCAACTGGGACAATAAAGGGTCACGATTTGTCCCAAACAGTAATTCTGGGAAAAAAACAGGGGAAAAAGTGGCTGAGGAAAGGAGAATATGGGGACACTTTCAGTTAATCCCAGGTCTCTCAATCAGAGAGTTTGTATTGCTTCAGCTTCTTCTTCAAATAGCTGTATCTGTGCCCCTAGTGTACTGTAAGTAGAGGAATGTCATCGCCATCTGGGTGATTTCTGGCTTTATGACATGGTAAAAATCATTTATGGCCACCCCGACGCTAGAAGTTAGGACTTTGTAGTGATAAAATATCTGTGCATTGAGTCTCCGCTGGAAAAAGCAGCTCGGAAAAGAGTCCTGAGCTGGCCTAAGAGCGCTCTTCACTTTACAGTGTTTCGGTTCGTTGTGCCTAAGGAGTCATTCTCAGGATCCCGGGAAAGCTGGCTCTGTGTGTAGCGTTAGGACGAGATGTATGCCCGTGTTTCTTTTGGATCTCTGAATATCAATAGAAATGAAGGATTAGGCAGGCAATGCTTGCTTTTATGGAGCGATACTTTTTTACAATTGTTTGGGGCGGGTTGGGGGGTGGGAGTTTTCCTGTCTTTGAAACAAAGCAAAACTAGAAAGTTCTTACGAGCTTCAAACCAGGCTGGGTCTTTGCTGCGGTAGTACTTGTCCTTTAAAATTTTAAATATGAACTTTATATTGAACATGGCAAGAGCGATCTTAGATTTGAAAGAAGCTCTGTTAAGACTGAGAAGAATGCCAAGATCAGCGGTCAGTCTGGGAGCACAGAAATACATGTGCTATCCATGCCTTAAAATGAATGTATGTTAATAAGGACCTTGAAGTTGACTGGTCTGCACTGTTGCCCTTCAGAGATTTAGGGAAGACTTACTAGTGCTACAGTACCTGTTCACTTTTTCGTCTACTTTTTTTCACAGTCTAGAAAAGTCCTGGAGAAAGTGGGAGGTAGTCCCTTCCAGGTGACTTGAAATTACAGAATATTACATAACGGGACTGAACACAAATAACACCCATAGATAAATTATTCAAATTAGTTTTTGGTGTCTCTAAAATGCTCTTTCAGTAAACTTATTAGTGATTGTTGGAGCGTAAACATATTCTGGGTGTTTATTTCTTGGTTTTCTTTCCTATTCTCTTTCTTCAGTAGGCTCTGCTCTCTTTTTATAAATATGTGAAAGCCAGAAGTTCTGACTTTTAACAATTTGCATTCAAATGGGCACCTTTATTTTGAGAACAGATGATTGTGTACTTCAAATCTGTTTAAATTTAGTGTTAGTGAAGCCAATAGCTTGCAAATGGGGGACTTTATGCATTATAGAATATAATGAGAAGTAAAACTTTAAAATATAAATCCATTTATCTTTAAACTATTTTTCTGAGTTTTTCTGCTAAGATTTGTTTTTAAATCTAATTGTATTCCAAGAGTGTTTCTGTTTTACAAATGGACTCTTTCAGCTTTTCATTTTCAAAAGTTTTGTGCCACGGTTGTTTTCACAGAAAATGCTATCAAGAACAAGGAAATATGTTCTCAAACTATGATCGAGGCTACTTATTGCAGTTGATAAATGAGAGTAGTTAATAAATTAACTATTTAGGGCCAAGTGATGAGTACCCTGTGCCTCTTCTGGCGAGGACAAGCCATGGAGCAAAAACTGCAGAACCAGTTGCAAAGCTGTTCACATGCAGGGTTGAGCATCGATGAATCGGTTGGACTAGGTAAGGTTGCCAGGCAGCTCGACAAATTCCATCATTGAAGACACGAGGGTTAATCCTTGGTAAAAAGTTGGGGCCCTGAGACATCATAGAGCCAGTTTGGTTCTGCTGCCGGAAAAATTTGCTCAAACATGTGGATAATGTGTCCAGTAGTACCTCCAAAGCTGCTCTTGGATACATTTATATTCAGAGAAACTCAAATCTTCTCCTTCAATGCATAGTTCATAAAAAAATCGTGGTCCTGGATGTGCACACTCCTTTGCAAGCAACATGGTGTTATTTAGGTACCAGCCTGGGCTTTATTTTTGCAAAATGGGGGAGAAAAAGGTCTTCTAATGCCTTGATTTAGTTGTATTTTAAAAGAAGAGATAATTTGCTGTCTCTGTCTTGTATGCAGACTTTATTTTTTAAAAGTTTTAGGCAATGTACCTGAAAACCATAGTGAATTATAGAGAAATGTAGAGAATTCTGAGTTTTGAGCAAGGAAAGAAAGATCTTTTTGGGTAACAAGTGGAAATACAGGGCGCACTGATGTTAGAAGACAGTCAAAAGGCAGTTGGAAATGGCATAAGCTGTACGGAAATATCTTGCCTACTGATCCCAAATAATTGAGCAGAATAATGTCTGATCATGTGGCAGGATGTGAAACTGATACGGTAGATTGGATCCCAGATTATAGAGTGTCTTGAATTAAATGGAGGTGGATGAACGTCCACTGGGGTTGTCTGATGATGCTTCTCTACCTGTGTGGGTTGTTCCGTATGAGCAAGTCTAGAGTCTATCTGCAAACTGGTTTTGGTCTCTCTGCGAAATTCTGGACCAGTATCAGCCCACCATTCAGCTCTGACTCAGCCCAACTAAAAAATTGAGAGTGTATGAGGCGAAACGTGCACTAAGGTAGTAGGATGGTTTCTGAACCAGGGTGAGCTTGTTCTGTATGCCGTAGGCAATGCCTTTATTTGTGAATATATTCCATCTCCCTTATCTTTTTGTAACCACTTGTGTACATATAAGCACCTCAAGAATGGATTAGCGCTGCCAAGATAGGCCTAGAAGAGTGAACTTTAGGGAGATGAGAGAAGAGAGCAGTAGATGAAGGGCTAGGTGACAATTTCAGAATAGCACCAAAATATCTGTCTGGTGTGAGACAGTTTGATCATGAACACATTCAGAATGAACATACATCGGTCCTGCAGTAATTCTTTTTAGCTAGACTAAGGAAGAGATGCATTCAAGTAAATAGCTCATAGCTTTTGATGGATTTGGACTGATGTCCTGGTTTATTCCTGAGAGTAGCAATGAATATTGAACTCAATTGACTGCCAAATAAAAAAGGTCAAACAAATAATACTTGAGGATGAATACGGCTCACCATGGTTGAAATTTATGTTTTATTCTAGAGAGAGAAAAAACAAACCAGAACTGACCAGTGGGTATATCTGTGGGCACACTCCATGCAGATTCTGCTAGAAATTAAGGGTTTGGGTTTGTTTGGGATTTCGAAATGCACTTGGTAAAATAGAGGAAACTAAGATTCCATGCAACTTTGGCAGAGCTTTTAACACAAGTTTTTGGTCTTTTTTCTTTTTAGTGTTACTTAGTTTTTCTGCTTTAATGTCACAGCACAGGAATAGATAAGGCAAGGCCTCTTCTTGCCAAATAGGGACCCAGATCACCTTTTGTACAGGTCCAGGATCTTCTGTTGGCTTAACTGGGAAAGGATTAAGCTCTGGATGTCTAAGCAATTACACCCTCTCCATACGTTGCCCTGAATTCTTCCAGTGTAATTAATGTTTTACGTGATGCATCACTTCTCCCTGGTGATTGCAAGCAGGGAAACTGCCACAGCTGGATCTCGTGTTTTCAGCAACCTGGGATGTTCCAGCAGCTCGTGAGATAGATGGAGCAAGAGCGAGACTCTCGCTGCTACTTTGTCAGTAACCAGATCTTCCAGAGACTGGGACATAATCCATTTTTATCCCTTGTGCTTTTAAACAAACAAACAAACAACTTTTAGGAGTGTAAATAGCATTTGATCATCTATTACTCCGATTTCAGATTTGAAGCCAGCATTGGCAATAGTTGGAAATTGTTACTGCTTATTGTATTTGGAATTACTTTGTAGTGCCCACACAGTGATAAAAATATTTAGAATAGTCTTTGGAAGCAGTTAGACCAGGAATGAAATTCATCCTATAGCAATAAATTATTCTTGGACTAGTAACTCTTGAGGGCTGTCCCACCTACACAAAACTACTTGACTCTCCAACTGCCTGGCTCTCCCTGGCTGTTAAGAAACACCAGCTGGAATAAATTTCTTTTTTCTTTTGAAATTAAGCTGAGTGGTCCATTCAAGGTATCCACATGAGGTGGCTGATGGGAATCTGTCGATAAGATATCTTGGATCAGGCAGAGCACACATGTGCATGCAGTTTGATTTGTATTTCCTTTAGTGTGTCTTTAAGTATTTTGATCTCCATGTAAAAGGTGTCTGTCATATAGAAAAGAATAGAAGCAGTAAATAATCATATAGCTGTTCCCCTTCGTTTATTCCTTATAAGCATTATGGATAATCAAGAGTGACTGTTGAAGCGAAGGCGGTATTAGGGATTTGCCACTTGAGACTGGATTATCCCATTAGTGTGGAGAGAACTAATAGGATGCCACTGAAGAAGATTGATAAGGATGAGCGGGTTAGAAAAGGTATATTTTTTAGAGTGCTTGCTGAGTACGAAACAATGACACAGGGGGTAGCAATGGCAGCAGATAAAAAGCTGTGCCTTTGGACTTCCTCTGTTGTCGTCTTCAGCAGAAAAGAGACACAGGCATTCAGGTGTAGCTCAAAATAGTTAGTATGAGGGTAGTAGGATTTTTAGATTGTCTTTTTTTTTTAAAAAGCACATAAGTGGATAGAATCATAGAATCATTATGGTTGGAAGAGACCTCAAAGATCATCAAGTCCAACCATATACCCAATGCCACCATGCCCGTTAAACCCACTAAACCATGTCTTGAAGCGCCACATCTAAACGTTTTTTGAACACCTCCAGGGATGGTGACTCCACCACCTCCCTGGGGAGCCCGTTCCAATGCCTAACGACTCTAACAGTGAAGAAGTTCTTCCTAATATCCAACCTGAACCTCCCTTGGCACAGCTTGAGACCGTCTCCTCTTGTCCTATCGCTAGTTACCGGGGAGAAGAGACTAACCCCCACCTCGCTACACCCTCCTTTCAGGTAGTTGTAGAGGGCGATCAGGTCTCCCCTCCAGACTAAACAACCCCAGCTCCCTCAGCCGCTCCTCATAAGACTTTTTCTCCAGGCCCTTCACCAGCTTTGTTGCTCTTCTCATAGTAGAGTGATATTTTTTTTAAGTTTTATTTTTATTCCTCGCCCCGCAATTGGGGCGTGTTACAAATCCAATGACATCGTTCAAGGGTGGTGGTCATCCAGCTGTGGGCCAGAGCGTTGGGAGCAGTGCCGTGGCTGTGAGCCCCTCTGTGCAGGTGTGAAGTCACTCTGCAAGGGCTTGAAATCATACGGTCGTTATGCACGGATGCAACAGAGCTCTGAATGTCTCTGTTTCTTTGTCAGCAGGGCTTTTACCTCGGTGTTTAAACAGGTTAGGTAACAGTTGGCACAGGCATAATCTAAAAAAGGCAAAAATTGGAAGGGAGGGAGAAAAACAGGGTACAAGGAAAAGGATGGGAAGGGGATGAAAATGTTTTTGATGCTAAAGCTGAAAAGGAGAAAAGTCTCTGGAATAAACCAGGCTAATAACTCCAGTGGAGCAACCGTTGTTCTGTCACGTGGAAGAAAGCAAGGAAAGCTCTATAATAGTAAAGACAAAAATGTGATTTCCTCTGCAAGTTCCGGCAGTATCTGTGGGAGGATTGATGTTTTCTAATTTTATAAGCTGTAGCAGGCGTGTTAAATGCCGCTGACAGATCGGATTGGAATTGTGTGCATTAAGGTATTTTGAGCAGTGAGAGAAAGACAGACTGTCCCAAAAATACAACTGGAAAAGAGTCAGTAAACAATTCAGTGCCATTCTTTTGTTAAAACATCATCTGCGAGGTTTGACAACAAATTCTTCTAATTAAGAAGGTGACAGATGTGGGTGTCAATATCTCTTCTTTCTGATACTTCTAATTTTAGGAAAAACGAAAACTGTGCGTAAGGTGATTTTTGGAGTGGTTTTGTACAGGGGGGAATCGTGTGAGGAGCGTGCATGCATTGATGGAGGGGTTAGCTCTCAGAGGGAATTCTCCGGATGATGAAGAATCCATTTTGAAGAGCTAACATTGCTAGCAAGTGAGTTACTGAACCCGTGCCGGCTCTGCGAGCGCCGGCTCTGATTGGCACCGAAGGGCCGACATTGATCCGTCGTTCGAAGCTTTGCAGCGAAGCAGTGAAAGCGACTGCACGGGCTGTGGTTCTGCCTCTCATCTTGTGAAAAGGTTACTCCTCTCTGATTTCCTTTTTAGAGTCAAAGCGTTTCAGATTGAACAGCAATTTCTGACAAAGCCAGGAGCTGGAACTGTGCAACGCTGTCATTGGGCTTGGTGGGATACTTAAGCTTGTGCTGGCGTAACCCAATCGGAATTACGTGGGCAAATCCCTCCTCGTTTCCTTACTCCCTCTTCTCTGCCCCACAGTGAAAGTCATAGGGAAGAGTGTCCGTGATCGTGTTTACTGTAAGGAGCCTGTCCTCTGGGGAAACTCTTGTGGCATCTTTTAAAGTTAATCCAGTATTGACTTATGATTCTAACTGACGTGCTCTAGCTCTTGTTCGTTAAGTGACCGCATGCAGGGTTATCTTATTTCTTGTGTTCTTCGTAAAAACCTGTGCGTTTCATTACATCTCGGCGTTAAAGGAGGTGTTCCCAGGAAGAGCAATATTCTAACAGCACGTTGCAAGTGTACAGGAGGGTCCCAAGGTCACAAACTCCTTTCAGAGGTTAATTAAGTCTGAAAAAGGTATTCTGTTGTAATTAAATAGTAATGAATGAGAGGCCAGGAATATTTGGTGTATAATGCAGTACCATGAGGGAAAGCCAAAATCATCTACAAATCTATTATTTTATTTCATATTCTATTATAAAATACCCTTGGGTGTCAGTATAATTTTTATTCTCCAGCTTGCCTATGACAGAAGGGGGATTAAGTGGTCAGCGCTGTCGTGCATATATGCGATCGTAATACACCTTGGGAGGGGGTTGAGAGCTCTAATAGCATTCCTGACATGCTGAAGAGGCCTTTCGTCAGGAGGGTGCTGCCTTCCCCCTTCTGCAGGATCTCATTTTTAATCAGAGTGGAAAGTGCTTTCTTTGCCACGTTCACGCTGGAAAAGCCGTGGCAAGTTTTGACTTCTTTCAGTAGTGCCAGCAGAAATATAGTCATGTTCATGACCCTGTTTAAAAGCTCATCAAAATTTCCCTTTCAGTTCTTGTGCTTCTGGGGTTTAATATTTCAGCTTGTTCAAGTGTATTAGGCAGGATCTTGACACAGGGCTACAGAGAAATTGTCAGTCCAAATGTAGATTATTTTTTTTTTTCCCCCTTTATTTTTTTTTCCCTAACCATCATTGTAAATCAGCTAATTCAGACGTTCATACGCTGGCTCGCTCCACTCTGTTTTCTCTGAAGAGTGATAGATTTTAATCTCTGAACATGTTATAGGAAGGTAGAGGACAAAAGCGTGGGTTGCTGGGAGGTTGTAGTTTTAATTCCTTACTTCTGTGTTTTAAAAGTAATTTTAATTATTTTTATTCTTTGTTTCATCTGAAAGCTACATCTGTAAACTGTTTTTCCCACCTTGTGAAAGAAAGGGATGGGGAAAACTTGCTCGTACCTACTCATTCTTGGGCTAGACAAAGCATAGGCCTGAATCTGGGAACTTGCCCTTTGTAAAATTCTGTAAAAGCTGGGAATCCTTCTCCCTTACATCAACCCTTCCATGTACTGACATCAGCCAGGAGTACAACTGGAAAGAAATCGCTCTTCGATTCCACAGCCCGGCCTCTGGAAAAGCTGCATCGGCTCATGGATGCTGTGGCCGGCCCTTCTGGGGCCTTGGACCCGGCTGCGGTCCCAGGGCTCTGAGAGGGGAGCTTGTGTCCACCACCTCCCTCTCTCGTGGCCCTCGGTGAGGGAGGTGGTGGTTTAGAGAGTCAGGGAGCCACGTTGCCCAAAACACTGGTGATGGGATCCCAAAAACTGCTGCAGCGTTTACCGTTGCTACCTAGAGAGAGAGTAGGTGTGCCGCCGCTCCTCCTGGAGTGCATGGAGCTGGATTTGAAGGTGGGAGTCATCCGAAATCTTTGTGCCTTTTTGTCAGCATGGACGTGCAAACTGCTGTTTGTCCCTAGCTAGCTGGCTGTCGCTGGCTGGTGCAGTCTTGTTTTGCATCTGAGCTTAACCAGGTATTTAACAGCCTAGGGTTTAAGTGATGGATTTGCTTGCAATGAAAGAGAGTTCTCTGTTAATCTTCAGGAGGGCTTTCCGTTTCTCTCTGAGGACAATTACAAAAGTAACTTCAGTGAGAGTTTTTCTGTCATCCCAATAAAGTATGGGGCTCTTACCTCCTTACCAGGCAGATGGGTCTACTCCTCCCAACTTTACACATTTTTCAAAAGCATATCAACCTGTGAATTAATGAGCTGCTGGCATTAAAATGTATGGAAAAAGTTATCTAGTAGTGAATTTTACACAGAAAGAATTGGCCACACCGTCATCCAGAACCTCCTCTTCTGTTAAATGGCATCTCTAATGACAGTTACATTGCATCATGTCGTAGAGCATCTCAATACCCAGTAATTCAGAGGGTCTGGTTCTCAACTCATCTGTGTCCAGTCTTTTCCAAAGCATTTCCAATGCTGTGTCCGCTCAGAGTTCTCCTCTCCCTTCTCGTAGCGTAAATGGCTGCAGACGGCAGCAGGGATATCCCTGAATGTCTTCCCTGAGGAGCAACTCCTATTGCTATCTGTAAAGGGAATAGCTTTTAATAAGAGTTCATCATTGGATTTGTATTATTTATTGGTAGATCTGTGTCCTTAAGATCGATTTCTGATTCTATAAGAAAAGTTAATTAGTGTGTTGAAATTTAATAAAAGATTAAATGAAAGTGGTAATGACAATAATAGAACTTACTAGGTTAGCGGTTAAGGGTTTTATAAATATTTTTTTAATCATAATAAATTGTGAAGTTGATGTGGGGGTATTGTTAAAAATTTCTAATAATAAGCAAGGCACCAACAGCCTCAAAGTTTACATTAAAAGATTTTTTCAGCTGCTGTACTTGATAGAAAATTACTTGTACAGAGCACAAGATAAGGGCTCTTTGGACTATGTGCTGCTTATCCAGAATGAGCTATTTTCTGAGAGTGTTTGTAACCCACATAGACAAAAAGAGGGAAAGGAGGAGAATTGGGGAGAGGAGAGATTGAGACCAGAGAACTCTATAATATCATGTGTACGTTTGTAATGTTTCCAATGCCCCAGCTGTGGGCAGCTTTTTCTGTGAATTGCCATTTATGAATAAGCACTAAATCTATACATTGACCTGTCTGGATTTGATATCTGTCAGGTAGGTCGTTATCTAAATGCTATCATTTGCGCTCTAAATACTATATTGGGAAGTGACAGTATCCTAAATGCTGCAGATACAAACTGGAGGGCTGGCTCCGGTTCTCCTGAAACCTTCCCTCCACAGTACCATTTCCTTGCTTTTGATGAAACAGTAATGATGACAGCCAGCTTAAGCCACAGACAGCAGGAGTTTGATTGATAGGTCTCAGCCACGGTCTGGGTATTAAAGACTTAATAGCAATAGTAGCACATCCCCACTTGCTTTACTGGAAACACACTACAGCACCCTGGTCTGACTCACGGGTTGGGGGAGGTGGGGACACACACACATTTGTTTCTTGAACGCAGTTAAGACCGTTATATCTGAAACTGGTATTGCCCAGGAAACAAGCACAGCAACCGCTGCCATTGTAACTACTCTACTACCAGTCTCCGAGCTGCTTTAAAGGTAGCTTAGATTTATATCCACTTCAGTCGACCATGTTCTCAATGTAGCCTTGGAGACCCTTCACAGAACCCTCTTGATTCCTCTTGGTCATGCTTGCGCTTTCTTGGGGTTTTTTGTGGTTTTCTTTTTTTGGTTTATTTTGGTTTGGTTTTTTGTGGTAGCAAAGATCATTGGAATATTGCTCAGTTTTAAATGTAGCAAAATAGAACAACTTAATTTTACATCCTCTTCTGATCTGCAAAGTCTTGAATATAAGCATGAATTTGCTTCTTGTGTTGAATTCCTTGTGGGTTCTGACTTGCCAGCTGTGTTGCATGGCGCTGTGCTGGTTTCGGATGGAGCTGATGGAGACCTTCCTCTCCCCAGAGAGCAGAGCTGCGGGTTACGTGTGCTGCGTGGGGCTGAACGTGTGCTGGTTGGAAGGATTGGGGCCTAGTAAGGATTGTAGCACATGGGTACAGATTTCTGGTGCTTGTTAGTGATTTCTGTAGTTAAGGCTTCGCAGTGGTAGAATCATAGAGTCATTATGGTTGGAAG